>NW_028260530.1:12500-40685 GCF_056163025.1 Triticum urartu
CTAATGGATAGGGCTTCGTTGCTAAGTGCTACAAGATCTAGTGCACTGGAACTCGTGGTTATGGACCCGAATCCTTTAGTATGGAACATTGTCTTTTCCAAGTAAAAACCCCTAGTATATGAAAGAATGAAAAGGTGCTTTCGTTCTTGTGGAATAAGAAGCCCTCGTACCTTAATGAAAGGAAAATCGTAATTTTTCGTTAGGTATTTGACCAAATAGGATCGTCCAGTTCCTACAGAACCTATCACTAAAATACCCGATAGGGCTAAGCGGAACGAAAAGGGTTTTCCATGAGATGGTAAATGAAAACGATTAGTCCCACACGAGGTTTGGGAATAAGTGATTGTCTGATAATGAGCAAGGAATATACGTCTTTCTGCTAAAGAGGATCTATTAAACTCATAATTCATTAGATCCTTGTTATCAATGCCAACTAGGTATCATAAGTAAATGGATCCCGGTTGTTCAATCCTTTGATAACCAAGGTCATTCTTTGCTAAAGAGAAATGATCACTATGAGTCAGACTCAATAGAATTGGATCCATTCCAAATAGCGAGAATTAGGATTCTTGATCCCTCTCAATCTCTCTTTCAATTCGAGGATCCAGAGAGGTGTTTTCATAGTCATCTCCGAATATTTGCCATCTCGGAATATTTTCGATTTCATTTTTCTATGATATGTCTTTCTATATGAAAATTGGTTATTTACGATGTACGATGATCCCTGTTAAGCATCCATGGCTGAATGGTTAAAGCGCCCAACTCATAATTGGTAAATTTGCGGGTTCAATTCCTGCTGGATGCACACGAACGGGAACATTCCATAAGTCTATTGGAACTGGCTCTCTATCCATGGAATCTCATCCATCATCCATACATAACGAATTGGTATGGTATATTCATACCATAACATAAGAACAATAAGAACTCGAATTCTTATCGATACTGGAACTCAGAGCATAGGAGGGAAAGTCGATTTATGGATGGAATCAAATACGCAGTATTTACAGAAAAAAGTCTTCGTTTATTGGGAAAGAATCAATATACTTTTAATGTCGAATCGGGATTCACTAAGACAGAAATAAAGCATTGGGTCGAACTCTTCTTTGGTGTTAAGGTGGTAGCTGTGAATAGCCATCGACTACCTGGAAAAGGTAGAAGAATAGGACCTATTCTGGGCCATACAATGCATTACAGACGTATGATCATTACCCTTCAACCGGGTTATTCTATTCCACTTCTAGATAGAGAAAAAAACTAAAGGAGAATACTTAATAATACGGCGAAACATTTATACAAAACACCTATCCCGAGCACACGCAAGGGAACCGTAGACAGGCAAGTGAAATCCAATCCACGAAATAATTTGATCCATGGACGGCACCGTTGTGGTAAAGGTCGTAATTCCAGAGGAATCATTACCGCAAGGCATAGAGGGGGAGGTCATAAGCGCCTATACCGTAAAATAGATTTTCGACGGAATCAAAAAGACATATCTGGTAGAATCGTAACCATAGAATACGACCCTAATCGAAATGCATACATTTGTCTCATACACTATGGGGATGGTGAGAAGAGATATATTTTACATCCCAGAGGGGCTATAATTGGAGATACTATTGTTTCTGGTACAAAAGTTCCTATATCAATGGGAAATGCCCTACCTTTGAGTGCGGTTTGAACTATTGATTTACGTAATTGGAAGTAACCAATTAGGTTTACGACGAAACCTAGAAATCGATCACTGATCCAATTTGACTACCTCTACGGGATAGACCTCAACAGAAAACTGTTGAGTAACGGCAGCAAGTGATTGAGTTCAGTAGTTCCTCATAGAAAATTATTGGCTCTAGAGATATGGTAATATGGAGAAGACAAAATTGTTTGAAGCACGCACAGAACCGGAAGCGCCCCTTGTTTCAAAGAGAGGAGGACGGGTTATTCACATTTAATTTGATGGTCAGAGGCAAATTGAAAGCTAAGCAGTGGTAATTAAGACCCCCGGGGGAAAATAGGGATGTCTCCTACGTTACCCATAATATGTGGAAGTATCGACGTAATTTCATAGAGTCATTCGATCTGAATGCTACATGAAGAACATAAGCCAGATGACGGAACGCAGAGACCTAGGATGTAGAAGATCATAACATGAGCGATTCGGCAGATTTGGATTCCTTTCCTATATATCCACTCATGTGGTACTTCATCATATGATTCATATAAGATCCATCTGTCTAGAGATCGTCATATACATCTAGAAAGCCGTATGCTTTGGAAGAAGCTTGTACAGTTTGGGAAGGGGTTTTTTGAGAGAAAAGAAGAATCTACTTCAACCGATATGCCCTTAGGCACGGCCATGCATAACATAGAAATCACACGTGGAAGGGGTGGGCAATTAGCTAGAGCAGCAGGTGCTGTAGCGAAACTCATTGCAAAAGAGGGTAAATCGGCCACTTTAAGATTACCATCTGGGGAGGTCCGTTTAGTATCCCAAAACTGCTTAGCAACAGTCGGACAAGTGGGTAATGTTGGGGTGAACCAAAAAAGTTTGGGTAGAGCCGGATCTAAGTGTTGGCTAGGTAAACGCCCCGTAGTAAGAGGGGTAGTTATGAACCCTGTGGACCACCCCCATGGGGGCGGTGAAGGGAAAGCTCCCATTGGTAGAAAAAAACCCACAACCCCTTGGGGTTATCCTGCGCTTGGAAGAAGAACTAGGAAAAGGAAAAAATATAGCGATAGTTTTATTCTTCGTCGCCGTAAGTAAATACGTAACTAGGAATATGGAAAATTGCATTTTTGGAATTTGCAATAATGCGATGGGCGAACGACGGGAATTGAACCCGCGCATGGTGGATTCACAATCCACTGCCTTGATCCACTTGGCTACATCCGCCCCTTATCCAGCTAAAGGATTTTTTTCTTTTTTCCATTGATCATTATTCTATTTATTCTGACCTCCGTACTTCGATCGAGATATTGGACATAGAATGCCACTCTTTAAAAAGGAAAAAAGGAGTAATCAGCTGTGACACGAAAAAAAACGAATCCTTTTGTAGCTCATCATTTATTGGCAAAGATAGAAAAGGTCAATATGAAGGAGGAGAAAGAAACAATAGTAACGTGGTCCCGGGCATCTAGCATTCTACCCACAATGGTTGGCCATACAATCGCGATTCATAATGGAAAGGAACATATACCTATTTACATAACAAATCCTATGGTAGGTCGCAAATTGGGGGAATTCGTGCCTACTCGGCATTTCACGAGTTATGAAAATGCAAGAAAGGATACTAAATCTCGTCGTTAACTGAATTCTGAATAGAAAGATTAAGAAGAAAAAAAGATTCAAAATAAAGTAAAGGTAGGCGGGGAATAACCTTATTTATGACAAGTTTCAAACTAGTAAAGTATATCCCTAGGATAAAGAAGAAGAAAAGTGGGCTAAGGAAACTCGCAAGGAAAGTTCCAACCGATCGTCTACTTAAGTTCGAGAGAGTTTTCAAAGCACAAAAACGTATCCCTATGTCTGTTTTCAAAGCACAAAGAGTTCTTGACGAGATTCGCTGGCGTTACTACGAGGAAACTGTTATGATACTGAACCTCATGCCCTATCGAGCATCTTATCCCATCTTAAAGTTGGTTTATTCGGCAGCCGCAAATGCTACTCATTATAGGGATTTCGACAAAGCGAATTTATTTATTACTAAAGCCGAAGTCAGTAGGAGTACTATTATGAAGAAATTCAGACCTCGAGCTCGAGGACGTAGTTTCCCCATAAAAAAAAGCATGTGTCATATAACAATTGTACTAAATATAGTAAAGAAATCTAAATAACCTTTAGATCCATCTAAGATTTCGATTCCCAGTAAAAAAAATATAGAATAGAAAAATATGGGACAAAAAATAAATCCACTCGGTTTCAGACTTGGTACAACCCAAAAACACCATTCCTTTTGGTTCGCACAACCAAAAAATTATTCTGAAGGTCTACAGGAAGATAAAAAAATAAGGGATTGTATCAAGAACTATATACAAAAGAATAGGAAAAAGGGCTCGAATAGAAAAATAGAATCAGACTCAAGTTCCGAAGTAATTACACATAATAGAAAAATGGACTCAGGTTCAAGTTCCGAAGTAATTACACATATAGAAATCCAAAAAGAAATCGATACGATCCACGTCATAATCCATATTGGATTCCCAAATTTATTAAAGAAAAAAGGAGCAATCGAAGAATTAGAGAAAGATCTACAAAAGGAAATTAACTCTGTAAACCAGAGATTTAATATTTCTATCGAAAAAGTTAAAGAACCTTATAGACAGCCTAACATTCTTGCAGAATATATAGCTTTCCAATTAAAAAATAGAGTTTCATTCCGAAAGGCAATGAAAAAAGCCATTGAATTAACTAAAAAAGCAGATATAAGGGGAGTAAAAGTAAAAATTGCGGGTCGTCTCGGAGGAAAAGAAATTGCACGCGCCGAATCTATTAAAAAGGGTAGACTTCCCCTCCAAACAATTCGCGCTAAAATTGATTATTGCTGCTATCCAATTCGGACTATCTATGGAGTATTAGGTGTAAAAATTTGGATATTCGTAGACGAAGAATAAGTAATCTTGTCTTCGGATTCTGTCCATTGATAGAATAAAAAATGACAAGAGACTTTTTTCCTGAAATCCCTGCAAAAGAAGAAATTATACCTCTTTCTATAAGATTTAATGAAAATTGATAAATCATTTAATATAATTGCTATGCTTAGTGTGTGACTCGTTATTTTTTTCTTTTTTTTAAGAAAAAAACTTAGTAATTATAGAAAATTAACTAATAACCAACCTATTGCTTCGTATTGTCGAGATCCTAACTAAGAAACAGTCACTATATGAATAAATACCTCTATCATAACATAAATGAGTAGATGTGTCATATAGTTGTAGCAACTGCAATTTTTTCTCTAAAAAAGAAAAGGGATTCTAGGTTGTGAAGCAAAACTAAAGGGATGTGGATAAAGGGAGGGATGATAGAAAGAAGGAAGAGGAAATAAATAAGATATAGGATTCCACTATGTATGGTCTATGAATTACATCATAAAAGGCAATGTGATAAAGCATCAATATAATAAAAATAATAGAGAATTAAAAATTGTAACTTGAAACAAGAACTACAAATTTAAAGCAATAATAAAGAGCCGCCCGGGTTAATAAAACTGAGAAAATTAACTCGGAAAGAAATTTTTTGGAAGCTCCGTTGCGGGATTCAGACCTAACCATTCAAGGAGAAGCAGTGGGAACGACAGAACCTATGATTCCATAGGATTTTATTGAAAAGAATCCTAACACTTCATTGGGTGGGATGGCGGAACAAACCAAAAAAATTGTCTTATTTGGTAAGTTTATAAATTAACAAATAAGACAGGAAAGAGTAAATATTCGCCCGCGAAATTCTTATTGAATTAGAATACTTTACCGCGATTCAATAAGAGTAAAAATAAGGATTTTTTTAAGAAGGATTACATTATCTATAAATATAGAATTTAGATAAATATACACACACATCTGGATATATTCTAGATCTTCTTTTTTGACTATATATTATATTTTTCTGTTTTAACAAATTCAATATAAAAAAAACCGAACTTTTTCTATTATCTATTAATGTGTATCTATCCGTACCGTAATATTTTGGAATATTATGAATTAGAGAAATTTACATGCTTTCTGATTCCATTCGCGAGGAGCTGGATGAGAAGAAACTCTCATGTCCAGTTTTGCAGTAGAGATGGAACTAAGAAAGAGAACCATCGACTATAACCCCAAAAGAACCAGATTTCGCAAACAACATAGAGGAAGAATGAAAGGAAAATCCTGCCGAGGCAATCGTATTTGTTTTGGTAGATATGCTCTTCAAGCACTTGAACCCGCTTGGATCACGGCGAGACAGATAGAAGCAGGACGAAGAGCAATAACACGATATGCACGTCGTGGTGGAAAAATATGGGTACGTATATTTCCCGACAAACCGGTTACACTAAGACCCACGGAAACACGTATGGGCTCGGGAAAGGGGTCCCCCGAATATTGGGTATCCGTTGTTAAACCTGGTCGTATACTTTATGAAATGGGGGGAGTATCTGAAACTGTAGCTAGAGCAGCTATCTCCATAGCTGCCAGTAAAATGCCCATACGAAGTCAATTTATTCGATTAGAGATATAGAACCCTAAAAGGGGTATGGAAGATAAAAAAAAATGCTCGGTTTTTCTTTCTGGAAAGACAATATTTCTTTCATCCTTTTGCATTGAAATAACAAATTGAAATCAAAATAATATGATTCAACCTCAGACCCTTTTAAATGTAGCAGATAATAGTGGAGCTCGAAAATTGATGTGTATTCGAGTCATAGGAGCTGCTGGTAATCAGCGATATGCTCGTATTGGTGATGTTATTGTTGCTGTAATCAAAGACGCATTGCCCCAAATGCCTCTAGAAAGATCCGAAGTAATTCGAGCTGTAATTGTACGTACATGTAAAGAGTTCAAATGCGAAGACGGTATAATAATCCGCTATGATGACAATGCTGCGGTTATAATTGATCAAAAAGGCAATCCAAAAGGAACTCGAGTTTTTGGCGCGATTGCCGAGGAATTGAGAGAATTGAATTTTACCAAAATAGTTTCATTAGCTCCTGAAGTATTATAAATACTAGTAGGCGAAATTGAGACCAAAGAATTAATTTAGTAGATTGTGTTTTACGTATATGTTTTAAAATCCAAAATGAAAAAAAAAAAAAGAAAACATGTTGATTATAGAAAAATTAGGAGGAACCTAGAATTAGAGTCTTATGGGCAAGGACACTATTGCTGATTTACTAACCTCTATAAGAAATGCGGACATGAATAAAAAAGGAACAGTTCGAGTAGTATCTACAAATATTACCGAAAACATTGTTAAAATACTTCTACGAGAGGGTTTTATTGAAAGTGTTCGGAAACATCAGGAACGTAACAGATATTTCTTGGTTTCAACTTTGCGACATCAAAAGAGAAAGACTATAAAAGGAATATATAGAACAAGAACCTTTTTAAAGCGTATCAGCCGACCCGGCTTACGAATTTATACCAACTATCAAGGAATTCCTAAAGTTTTGGGTGGAATGGGAATTGCTATTCTTTCTACTTCTCGAGGAATAATGACAGATCGAGAAGCTCGACTAAACAGAATTGGGGGAGAAGTCTTATGTTATATATGGTAATCGCCCCGCCTATAGTGCTCGAATTCTATCTCGCCCTTCCTATTTTTAAAATAAAAATAGAAAAATAGGAGAAAAAAAATATGACAGAAAAAAAAAATAGGAGAGAAAAAAAAAACCCGAGAGAAGCAAAAGTAACTTTCGAAGGTTTAGTTACGGAAGCCCTACCCAATGGAATGTTCCGCGTTCGGCTAGAGAATGACACCATCATCCTAGGCTATATTTCAGGAAAGATACGGTCTAGTTCTATACGAATACTGATGGGGGATAGGGTCAAAATTGAAGTAAGTCGTTATGATTCAAGCAAGGGACGTATAATTTATAGACTTCCCCATAAGGATTCGAAGCGTATCGAAGACTCGAAGGATAGCGAAGATTTGAAGGATAGCGAAGATTTGAAGGATACCAAAGATTCAAAGGATTAGGTTTTTCTTTTTTTTTCTAGGGTAATAAATTCTAAGTTCTAAAATTCAAGCGAAGAGACTTATTTTTTCCAAAAGATTAGATTCATAGTTTAAAAAAGGATACGGAAATATGAAAATAAGAGCTTCCGTTCGTAAAATTTGTACAAAATGTCGACTGATTCGTAGGCGTGGACGAATTAGAGTCATTTGCTCTAATCCGAAGCATAAACAAAGACAGGGGTAATCTTTCGAAAAAGAACTTTACTTTCTAAAAAGTAAAAAAAAGTACCCGCGGAAATGTTCCAATTCCAAATAAAATAATTTCATTTAAAATAATTAAAGTAAAGGGTTTATTTTACCCTGAAACGGATATCTTTGTATCTTTTTTTCTTTTTTTTATTTCTAACTCATATTTATGAGATAATAAAATATGGCAAAAGCTATACCAAAAATTGGTTCACGTAAGAAAGTGCGTATTGGTTTACGTAGGAATGCACGTTTTAGTTTACGGAAGAGTGCACGTAGAATAACAAAAGGGGTTATTCATGTTCAAGCTAGTTTCAACAATACCATTATAACTGTTACAGACCCACAAGGTCGGGTGGTTTTTTGGTCCTCGGCCGGTACTTGTGGATTCAAAAGCTCAAGAAAAGCATCACCCTATGCTGGTCAAAGAACAGCAGTAGATGCTATTCGTACAGTAGGTTTGCAACGAGCAGAAGTTATGGTAAAGGGCGCTGGTAGTGGAAGAGATGCCGCATTACGAGCCATTGCTAAAAGTGGTGTGCGATTAAGTTGTATACGCGATGTAACACCTATGCCGCATAATGGATGTCGACCGCCTAAAAAAAGACGTCTGTAAAAGAATTAACCCGCTTTCAACTTTCATTTCAAGAGAAATAAACGATTCAATGATAAAATAATAATACTAGTCTATTATGGTTCGAGAGGAGGTAGCAGGATCCACTCAAACACTACAGTGGAAGTGTGTTGAATCAAGAGTAGATAGTAAGCGCCTTTATTATGGTCGTTTCATTCTGTCCCCGCTTAGAAAAGGTCAAGCGGACACCGTCGGTATTGCCTTGCGAAGAGCTTTACTTGGAGAAATAGAAGGAACATGTATCACACGTGCAAAATTTGGGAGCGTGCCGCACGAGTATTCTACAATAGCAGGTATTGAAGAATCCGTACAAGAAATTTTACTAAATTTGAAAGAAATTGTATTGAGAAGTAATCTCTATGGAGTTAGAGACGCATCCATTTGCGTCAAAGGTCCTAGATACATAACTGCTCAAGATATCATCTTACCGCCTTCCGTAGAAATCGTTGATACGGCACAACCTATAGCTAACTTGACAGAGCCCATTGATTTCTGTATTGATTTACAGATCAAGAGAGATCGTGGATATCAGACAGAACTCAGAAAGAACTATCAAGATGGAAGTTATCCTATAGATGCTGTATCCATGCCTGTTCGAAATGTGAATTATAGTATTTTTTCTTGTGGGAATGGAAATGAAAAACACGAGATACTTTTTCTAGAAATATGGACTAATGGAAGTTTAACCCCTAAGGAAGCACTTTATGAGGCTTCTCGTAATTTGATTGATTTATTTCTTCCTTTTCTACACGCGGAGGAAGAGGGCGCTAGTTTCGAAGAAAATAAAAACAGGTTTACTCCACCCCTTTTTACTTTTCAAAAAAGATTAACTAATCTAAAGAAAAACAAAAAAGGAATTCCATTGAATTGTATTTTTATTGATCAATTAGAATTGACTTCTAGAACGTATAATTGTCTAAAAAGGGCCAATATACATACACTATTGGACCTTTTGAGTAAGACTGAAGAAGATCTTCTGAGAATTGACAGTTTTCGTATGGAAGATAGAAAACATATATGGGACACTCTAGAGAAGCATCTCCCAATTGATTTACTTAAGAATAAACTCTCGTTTTAAATCCATTGCAATTTTTTTTCTTCTTCTTTTTCGAGTTAGAATAAAAAGAAAACAATTTAGCATCTTTGGTACAATCTATATTTTCGCGAAATGGATCATAATAAAATGGATTTTAGGTATCTAGGGAAGATTCACTTGGAAGTAACTATTTCCTAGATACCTATGGTACTTCACGGTTGAATGAATCAAAAAATATCTAAAAAAGACCTAAAGTTAATGATTTATCAATGGGTAATGTTGCTCCAATACCTAACCAAAGAGCTACTACAGTACCGATTAAAAAAACGGTCGTAGCTACTGGGCGGCGAAATGGATTTTGGAATTTATTGACATTCTCTAGAAAAGGTACTGTCAATAAGCCTGTTGGCACAGAAACCATTAAAAGAACGCCCAATAACTTATTGGGTACCGTACGGAGTATTTGAAACACGGGAAAGAAGTACCACTCGGGTAATATTTCCAGAGGAGTTGCAAACGGATCTGCCGGTTCACCAATCATTGATGGCTCGAGAACCGCTAAACCTACATTACATGCAATAGTACCTAGAATTACTACTGGAAAAATATATAAAAGATCGTTGGGCCATGCGGGTTCCCCGTAATAATTATGTCCCATCCCTTTAGCTAATTTAGCTCTTAATACAGGATCATTTAAGTCTGGTTTCTTTGTTATTGGGATAGGTGAACTCTTTAGGATCCATCCCCCAAAGGAACCGGACATGAGAATTTATCATCATCCGGCTCGAGCAAGAGTGAAAGAAATAAGACCGCGGAAGATCCTTAATAGAATTAAGGTTTATAATGACTCAATGACTCTAGGCAAGAAAAGCTTTATCAGATTCTCTTTTCCGAAGTTGCACCTACAACTACTCATTGAAAATAATCCTATTCTTATGGGTAAATGCTCAATATCCAAGTGGGCTTACAAATTTGATCATGATCAATTGCTTTGTGGATTGTCTCATGTCTCTTGATTAGTTGGTATTTATCCCCTCAATATCGCAAGTTTCTTACCTCCAAACAAAATATTTACTTGTTACTAATAAAAAATCAAAAAGTTTAGCCTACATTCTTCCTTAGATCCCTTCTTTTACTCCGATAGTATTGCGGATCACAATCGATGCAAAGAAAATGAATGCATTTCCATACTATAATAAAAAGGTAAGTGTAATAAATAGAGAACTGGATCATGTCACATGACTTATTCCATTTCTACTCTATGGGATCTTACGGAGCCTGTTCATGGATGACATGGTTGCGGTATGATCATAGAAGATATTCTCCTCAAGTGAACCAGCCTATCCTTCCTAGGTAGGGGACTTACATGTTGATTGGATGCGGAGACACCTTTGGTTGTGAATTCTAATGTGGCAGATCCAATTCTTTATCTGCATGGCCAAATCAATAATTCAAGTCACACACTCCCATAATCCGCCTTTTTTCTTTCGTAAAATTAACTTCAACTATTTGTATTGTATAAAAATACTTTGGAGTTGAAGAGAAGTATCCAAATGACATGTGTTATTTTACAATAACCCATGCTTGTAGCAATGAAATACCAAAACCTACCCGATATGATATATGATAATTATAATTCTCTATGATATGCCTTCCCTATAAAGGACCCGAAATACCTTGCTTACGTATCATTGGAAAGTGCATTAACATAAATACGGCAGTAAGCAGAGGCAGTACAAAGGTATGTAAACTATAAAAACGAGTCAAAGTGGATTGGCCCACACTAGCACTTCCGCGTAATAACTCCACTAAAGGCGATCCTATTACCGGAATGGCGTCAGGTACACCTGTCACAATTTTGACTGCCCAATAGCCAATTTGATCCCAAGGCAAAGAATAACCAGTTACACCAAATGATGCAGTCAAAACAGCCAAAACCACACCTGTGACCCAAGTTAATTCGCGGGGTTTTTTAAATCCCCCTGTGAGATACACACGAAATACATGCAGGATCATCATTAAAACCATCATACTTGCTGACCATCGATGAACTGATCGGATTAACCAACCAAAGTTGGCCTCGGTCATTATGTATTGAACCGAGGAAAAAGCCTCTGTAACGGTTGGTCGGTAGTAAAAAGTCATAGCAAAACCGGTAGCGACTTGTACTAGAAAACAAGTAAGTGTAATTCCCCCTAAACAATAAAATATGTTGACATGGGGAGGAACATATTTACTAGTTATATCATCTGCAATTGCCTGAATCTCAAGACGTTCCTCAAACCAATCATATACTTTATTGAGATAGGTAACTAACCCGAGTCCCCCTCTAAGAGCCGTATATGAAAATTTCATCTCGTACGGCTCAAGCAGAAACACAAAAATTTTCAACGAATATTAGAAAAAAGGTTCAAAACTTCATCAGCCACTGAATTGGGTCGATTTGCCTTGAAGATATCAAATAAGAAAAATCCGGAATATCTTCTTTGTGATGATAATGCCAAAAAATCTCAAGTTGGCGCGTCTTTCTTTCTTCCTTTCCCTTATGTTGGTCATTAGAGGCTTCTTGACTTTTCTCTTCCCTATAAAGGATTTGTTTTTTTATGCGTAATATAGAAATTATCTTGTTGAGATCCTATGAATCAGTTCAATTAAAACCTTAGATTCATACTAGAGCCACGATGATTTAGTCTCAAGCTAAACAAAAGGCAAGGGTTCTTCGAATAAGAACCGCTTGATAATCATTTATTGAATCAGTGTAATGACTCGACAAAATCGAGAGAAAAAAAGTTGTCTTTTGGGCAAACAAAATTGGAAGGAAGAAAATTTCTTTTTTATTTTTATTTAAGAACTACTTGAATTTTTCAGTCTGGTTGCGAGGTCTTAATAGTGAGTATGAATCATAGTTCCATTTTTTTTTGATCCACTCTATCTATTTCGTGTTCCAGATACTAGAATAAATAATATCTGACGAATTAGAATCATCTTGATAGAGATAACAGGCCCTTTCTATGTATTATCAATAGGATCAATTCTAACAAGTCACACACTCATATTCCAGAGATACCGAAACAAAAAAATTCCGCGGTCGAACTACCATAATATCTAGAAATGTAGATCTTAAACTAGAAAGGCTTTTTTGGATGGAAAAACTCTGACTTCCTAGTTTTAGTTAGTAGAAACCTAATTGGTTAAAATTCCGTCCAGTAAAACGGAAGAATTATAAATTTCTAAAATGATAGATAGGAATATAGCGAATAAAGCCATTGCGATCCCCATAAAAGGAGTAGTCCCCCAACCCGGGGCGACTTTCCCATATTCCGAATTCAAGGGTTTCAGTAAACTACCTGCACCAGTTCGTTTTGGCCTAGGTTTAGAACTATCTTCAACGGTTTGTGTAGCCATAAATTCTATTTAATCATTGGTGTTGACTTTGTATACTATTCCGTTGTAGTTGTAAATACACGATCTTTTCGTAGATCCATTGTAATCTTGAAATTCTATAAAAATGGAAACAGCAACTTTAGTCGCCATCTCCATATCTGGTTTACTTGTAAGCTTTACTGGGTATGCCTTATATACCGCGTTTGGGCAACCCTCTCAACAATTAAGAGATCCATTCGAAGAACACGGAGACTAATTTAAGTAAGAAGTCTCCCAGATAGGGGGACTTCTTACTTAAATGAAATTATTTTATTCTTTTAGTTGGAGTTGGTGGAACCTTAGGTGGTTCTCGGAAGAAGATAGCGAAAAAAATTATCCCTAAAGTCGAAACTAAAAGGAACGTATAAACCAATGCTTCCATAGATTCGATCCTGGTTTATTTACAATTAAACTTCCACACCTATTCATTTGTCATTTGGGATAATTTCCCATATAAAGAAAGAAAAAGAGTCAAAGAAAGGATGGGAGATGTTTCCCATGTCAAATCAAAAAAGAGAGGTGAAAGATACTATAACAATGTGTATCAAACTGCCTGTTTCCTTGTAGTTGGATCTCCCACTTTTTGGAATGTTCCAAATTCCACTTGAGCATCCAAATCTGGATCAATACCAGCAAAAACATCTCGGAACAATGTTCTAGCGCCATGCCAAATGTGTCCGAAAAAGAAGAGCAAAGCAAAGGTAGCATGACCAAAAGTGAACCAACCCCTTGGACTGCTGCGAAAAACACCATCAGATTTCAAAGTAGCCCGGTCTAATTCAAAAATTTCCCCTAATTGAGAACGCCTCGCATATTTTTTTACAGTAGCAGGATCAGAATAACTTACTCCATTAAGTTCGCCACCATAGAACTCCACCGTTACACCTACTTGTTCAACACTATATTTGGATTCTGCTCTTCTAAAAGGAACGTCTGCTCTAACAATTCCCTCCTCATCTACCAAAACAACCGGAAATGTTTCAAAAAAAGTAGGCATACGGCGTACAAAAAGCTCACGTCCTTCTTTATCTCTAAAGACGGGATGTCCTAACCATCCAACAGCTATTCCATCCCCATTGTCCATTGAGCCTGCTCTGAATAATCCCCCTTTTGCCGGATTATTACCAATATAATCATAAAAGGCTAATTTTTCGGGAATTTTAGACCAAGCTTCTGATAAACTAAGATTTTCGGCTAAACCATTGCTAACTCTTCGATATATTTCTTGCTGAAAGTATCCCTGATCCCACTGATAACGAGTAGGCCCAAATAATTCGATTGGGGTCGTTGCTGACCCATACCACATAGTTCCAGCAACTACGAAAGCTGCAAAAAAAACAGCAGCGATACTACTGGAAAGTACAGTTTCAATATTGCCCATACGTAATCCTTTATATAGACGTTGAGGCGGACGGACACTAAGATGGAATAAGCCCGCTAATATACCCAATGTACCCGCAGCAATATGATGAGAAGCTATTCCCCCCGGAACAAAAGGATCAAAACCTTCTGCACCCCACGCTGGATTTACAGCTTGTACTTTTCCAGTTAGTCCATAAGGATCGGATACCCATATCCCAGGACCATACAAACCCGTTACATGAAATGCCCCAAAGCCAAAGCAAGCCACCCCTGCAAGAAATAAATGAATTCCAAAGATCTTGGGCAAATCCAAAGAGGGTTTTCCCGTCCGCTCATCAGAGAATATTTCTAGGTCCCAATATACCCAATGCCAGATCGCTGCCAAGAAACACAAGCCAGAAAACACAATATGCGTACCTGCCACACCTTCATAACTCCAAATACCCGGATTTGTTACAGTTCCTCCTGAAATACTCCAACCACCCCACGAATCCGTTATTCCTAAACGAGTCATGAAGGGAATTACGAACATACCTTGTCTCCACATTGGATCCAGAACAGGATCAGAGGGATCAAAAACTGCTAATTCGTATAAAGCCATTGAGCCAGCCCAACCAGAAACTAGAGCTGTGTGCATTATATGCACCGCAAGCAATCGACCCGGATCATTCAATACGACAGTATGAACACGATACCAAGGCAAACCCATGGAAATACCCCTTTAGCAAAGAAAAATAGACACGATGTCGCTTTATTTTATCGCATTGAAAAAGACTATCCATATCCTATGTACCTAACCCTTCTAGGGGATTCTGTGTCAGAAAGCGCGAATATTTATTTCATTCCATTAAAAATAAGAAGCCAATTCTGTTCATAAGAAGAAAGAGAAGCAGATCTATTCTATACTCGATAAGTGCCAATATGCAATGGGTAACTTGGCCAATTTGGAAAAAACGAAGAATAGATCGCTACCCCTCTTTGTTTAGCATTCAAATCACCCATTCCCTTTTCTTTATTCAATCTGTCTTACATTCCTTATATGTATAACCTTTCAATCTACGTATTAATAGAATCTATAATATTCATATAGAATAAGAATAAAAATTAAGACAATAAACTGCGGATTCTTTCTTTCTGTTCCATTCTTACGTTTCCATATTAAAGTGTGGTTTTCTTACTTAAATTTAATAATATTAATCTAATATGCCCATTGGTGTTCCAAAAGTACCTTACCGGATTCCTGGAGATGAAGAAGCGACTTGGGTTGACTTATACAATGTTATGTATCGAGAAAGGACACTTTTTTTAGGTCAAGAGATTCGTTGCGAGATCACGAATCATATTACAGGTCTCATGGTATATCTGAGTATAGAAGATGGAATTAGTGATATTTTTTTGTTTATAAACTCCCCAGGCGGGTGGCTAATCTCAGGAATGGCTATTTTTGATACGATGCAAACGGTGACACCAGATATATATACAATATGCCTCGGAATAGCCGCCTCCATGGCGTCCTTCATTCTGCTTGGAGGAGAACCCACCAAGCGTATAGCATTCCCTCACGCGAGGATTATGCTTCACCAACCTGCTAGTGCTTATTATCGGGCAAGGACACCAGAATTTTTACTAGAAGTAGAAGAGTTACACAAAGTTCGCGAAATGATCACAAGGGTTTATGCAGTAAGAACAGGCAAGCCTTTTTGGGTTGTATCCGAAGACATGGAAAGGGATGTTTTTATGTCAGCAGACGAAGCCAAAGCTTATGGACTTGTCGATATTGTAGGGGATGAAATGATTGACAAGCACTGCGATACTGATCCAGTGTGGTTTCCAGAAATGTTTAAGGATTGGTAGTGTCCGGATTTCTTGTAAAGTTATTTCACAGCTAAATTCGTGTTTTCCTCGATTTAATAGAAAATAGAAAGACTTCATGATGAGCAATCATCAGGTTAAGATGGATCTAAACCAATCCATTTTTTTCTATATACATACAACATGCCGACGGTTAAACAACTTATTAGAAACGCAAGACAGCCAATACGAAATGCTCGAAAAACGGCCGCGCTTAAAGGATGCCCTCAGCGTCGAGGAACATGTGCTAGGGTGTATGTGCGACTCGTTCAGATCATGACTTCAAACAAATATAAAAAAAATTGAAGTATCCATGATTAGTACCAATGAATAGGATATAGCTTCTCTATCCTAGATTTCTATGGTATATGGAATTTATGGTTTCCTTTGGTGCAAATCCAATTATCTAAATTGGAAATAAGAAGCAATTCTCCCATTGGTAGCAAATGGTTATCCATTAAGCGGAGGAAATAGTAATAAAAAGAAAAAGGCTTATGCTCCTTTATCTTAAAAGAACGGACTAACAGGGTCAGCTACTTAGCCAACTTTCATAATTAAATACCGTCACTGTATGGATAACTCTTATTGTGAAAAGAGCTATTTACTCTATAATGGATAGGTAGAGCCAAAGAATGTGGACTATACAAGTTCGCAATACCTTTTGATGAAAGAAAGGGCTCCGGTGTATAGAGAGGGCCTCACCGTTTAAAAGGGAACCATAGAAACGATGGAACCCACTATTTTTTTTAGTATTATTAGAATGAATTTGTTATTTCGTATAGAAATAACTGAACGGAGTGGAATAAAAAATCGTGGTTGGGAAGGTTACTATAGCAAAAGCCATTGGAATTAATATTTTATATATCGGAATAATTAGTTTTGTTATTAATGAGAAAAAGGGTGGCTAAAAGAAGAGAAATCATTAGTTATTCATTAAGGTTAATTTGATTCAATGACCAGAGTTCCGCGAGGATATATAGCCCGGAGACGACGAACAAAAATGCGTTCATTTGCCTCAAACTTTAGAGGGGCTCATTTAAGACTTAATCGAATGATTACCCAACAGGTAAAAAGAGCTTTTGTTTCCTCTCATCGAGATAGAGGTAGGCAAAAGAGGGATTTTCGTCGTTTGTGGATCACTCGGATAAACGCAGCAACGCGGGTATATAAAGTATTCGATAGTTATAGTAAATTAATACACAACCTGTACAAGAAGAAATTGATTCTTAATCGTAAAATGCTTGCACAAGTAGCTGTATCAAATCCAAATAATCTTTACACGATTTCCAATAAAATAAAGATCATCAATTAAAGGTATAAATAAAGTAATATACTGGAATAATAAAAGATGAATTCCCGGAGAGGGAACTCCGGGAAGATACAATAAATTAAGATTAAGTGGTAGGAATCAACGAGCTGGATTACTTTCTTTATAATATATATAGGTCTGGCCCTTTCGAATTCGAATAAAACATCAACAATCGGAACTTAAGTTCCGGTTGTTGTTTCTTAAATTTTGGTTGTTGTTTCTTAAGTTTCGATTGGAATTGTACTTTTGCGTTAATTGAGGAATATGTCTATTTTTTCTGGGTCTAGAACCTGTAATTATTGAAATTGACTGGGCTTGAAATTGCTTTTCGTTCTCATAGTTACGAAACGGTAAGAAAGATAAAATACGAGCCTGTTTTATAGCAAGAGTAATTAATCGTTGTTGTTTCAAGGTTAATCTATTTATTCGTCTCGATAATATTTTTCCTTGTTCACTAATAAATCTATTAATTAAACTCATGTTTCTATAATCAATTCGATCTCCCGGGCCAATCCGGGGACGCCTACGAAAAGGTTGTTTAGATTTACGAAAAGGTTGCTTGAATTTACGAAAAGTTTGCTTGGATTTACGAAAGGGTTGCTTGGATTTATTAAAAGTTTGCTTGGATTTACTAAAGGGTTGCTTAGATTTAAGAAAAGGTTGTTTAGATGTATACATGATTTATTCCTTATTTAAAATTTGAAAATTTGAAAATTCACTTCTTTATTTTATTAATTTAGGATCCAGAAGAAGTAGTTTTTCTTTGATCCATATCTTATTTGATTCATATTATAGTATATGAATACCCTCTATACATATGAAATAATATCTACCGGAAATCAGATGAGTTGATTTGTATTTTGTATTCTATACTATGTTTTCTTTATATATTAAATATGAAGTTCTTACTCTTTCTGTTGTTTGGAAAGATCAAACACACGATGTTCCTATTTCTTTATTTCGTGATGAGTCGTATGCTTGCGACAATAACGACAAAATTTTTTGAATTCTAATTGTCCGGGTGTATTGTGGCGATTCTTTTGAGTACTATATCTAGAAATCCCCGTCGATTCCTCATTGGCACCTTTTCGAACACAACTGATGCATTCCAAAATAACTCTGATTCTAACATCTTTTCCCTTGGCCATGAACCTCCTTTTCTTTTTGGATTGACTTAACTTAATTCTTCTACTTATTCTTTTATTCTTCTATTTTGAATCCGAAGAAGAAGAATAAAATTCATTAGAATAATTTTTTTTTATTCTTTAATTAAGTAATAAAAAATAGAGAAATAATTAAAGAATACAATCCTTGTCGAATTAGCAAAGATTTTGGTTCGAAATCCTTTCATTTAATTAGCCAGCCCCGCCTTTTCTATGCTCTGATTTCTGAGGCCTTATTTAGCTTGGGTACCCCTTTAAATTGAATTTCTATTTTCAAAAATGGGGTTTACCAAATTTTTAATGACTCTGAGGTTCAACCCAATCCATCTTTTCTTTCTTTTTCCTTCCGATACTAAAAAAAGATTGAAAAGGATCAAATTTTGTCATATCACGAAGAAATCTATCCCTCCCATAGCAATAACTAGAATTAAAAAAAAGGGAATGACAAAGCATCTGGGAATAAACGATTAATTTCTATCAATAAACCTGCTAAAGCACCAAACCATAGAGTACTTAGCACGGGTGCTACAGAGAGATATGTTTTTATATCCCGCATTGAAAATCCTCCTTCCTTGTTGGAATACATATATGATCATAAACTCTTGCCCAAGATTGTTATGCTATATATAAAATGAACCATATCGACGAAATTTTCCTATCCCTAAAAAAGAAAAAGATGACCCCTTCTTCCTATATATTACCAAGGAAAAGTAATCCTTCTTTTATAGGCGAAATTATATTGGATTTTATATGTATATAATTCCTTAATTATATGAGACCAAAAAGAAGAAATGACACGAGGGTTCTATATATAGATAGAGAAAGAAAGAAGAAGAAAATTATGATGTGGAAAAGAAGACAGGAATTGTGTACAATGGCATTGTACAACAATTTAATTTGGAAAAGGGATGTAGCGCAGCTTGGTAGCGCGTTTGTTTTGGGTACAAAATGTCACAGGTTCAAATCCTGTCATCCCTACCTATTACTTCTTTCTTCTTTATAGGCAGTAGCGACGAGATCAATTAAAGTAAAGTGGGTATAACTTGAATTTGTGGAGACTATACGTACGTGAGATACATTAGGAATAGAAAAAGATTTTCTTTTTGAATGAATGAAAGCGCTCTTAGTTCAGTTCGGTAGAACGCGGGTCTCCAAAACCCGATGTCGTAGGTTCAAATCCTACAGAGCGTGATTCCATCTATTTTATGTCGAAGCAGAGTAAAATAACTTAACAAAATTGAATTGTAACTCCAATTTCAATTTGACCTCCTCTCTGGTCTGGAGGAGGTCAATCAAAAAAAAAAAATGACTCAATCAAAGATCCAACTGATCCCCACGCCTGTATTGCAAATACGCAGTCACGAATAATCCCGCTAAAGTAATAGGAATTAGGCCTAAGACGATTCCAAATAGAAAAACTTCAATCATTTCGATTTGTTCGAGGGGATAAAAAAAGAGGTACGATCTATCCCTAAATAGTACTCTAAATTATCCACGAATCTCAATGACCAAGAAAAGAATTCCTAATTAGTCTGGAAAAGAGTCGTAGAATGCCAGGAATCCCAAAGAAAGATTTTTCTTTTCTGAATTATAATTATTCAGTCAATTCAAATAAGGCGTATCTTGTTCAAGCCAATAAATAGAGCTGGGGTTATAGTTAAAGCAGCCAGTAGAAAACCAAAATAACTAGTTAAAGTAAGCATGAAAGAGTTAAATTCCATTTATTTTTTTTTACTACACTACATATGTTGGTAAAGCATTTACCTAAGTTATGGAAAATTCATAATTCATCAGTTATTTTAGATAATACTAAAAAACAAGATAGAGTAAGATACAGAAGTGTAAAAGAAAGTGGATTCATCAGATGATACATGAGTCCCTAATTCCGAATCAAGAGATTTGTTGTGGAATTTGTCAATTGAGTAAAGTAATAATATTAAGAACTAGATCATCTAACCCCATTGAATGAAAAAAAGAAATTCAATTTTCAGGGAAATTTTTGAATAAGAGATAAATAAACAATTGAATTTGAAAAAAAAAACTTCTTTCTATTTTGGATAATTTCTTTTTCAATAGGACCCTCTTTTTGGAGTGAACGATCGAATATTCCCCTATTCCTTCTTATTTTAACTGATTGTATTCCATATGGAATAAGAGGAGAACAAAAGCATTCCACGACCTGCCAAGGGGCTGTTAAAAAAAAAAAAAAAAGAAAGCTCTTCCTTGAATTTACTTTATTTTTATTCCTTTTTCGAACTCCAACCAAAGTAGATTCGAAGACGAGTCACTTCAATTATCCTTTTAAGTTCTATTCTATCTTCTGTCTTTCCCTATTTCATCTCGTAAAGTTCCGCGCTCGCAGTTTGGTCAAGAAAGTTAGACCTAATCCAACAAACAATACAAGGATGAATTACGAATTATGAAAGGATAGATTTCACATATACTTGTCCTTGTATTGTGTCAGTATGAGAATATCCTTCCTAAATTATTTATCCAAACCTATTGATCATTAACTTAGATTTTCCCAAGATTTTGGCTGCTATTCCGAATTACTCTATTATTCCGAAGCCAATGAAAAGTAAGTAGAACCTACAAAAATGGGGTTTTCTATTGATGCCTTGAATAACATATAGCTTACCTATAGACAAAAAAAAAATAAAAAAGTAATTATGTTTCGGAACCAGGCAAAACCAGATTGCTGTGCCATAGGAAGGATAGCTATACTAATTCGGTATACTCAAAATACACCTTTGGTACAAAATTGACAATCTCACAAGGATGAAATATCAGTAATTTTCTATTTACTGGTCGATCCCATCTTTTACGGAATCAATTCCTTTTTTGAATGTACAAAAATTTTGGGAGTTCAGCATGTCTGGAAGCACGGGAGAACGTTCTTTTGCTGATATTATTACCAGTATTCGATACTGGGTTATTCATAGCATTACTATACCTTCCCTATTCATTGCGGGTTGGTTATTTGTCAGTACGGGTTTAGCTTATGACGTGTTTGGAAGTCCTAGGCCAAACGAGTATTTCACGGAAAGCCGACAAGGAATTCCGTTAATAACCGACCGTTTTGATTCTTTAGAACAACTCGATGAATTTAGTAGATCCTTTTAGGAGGCCCTCAATGACCATAGATCGAACCTATCCTATTTTTACAGTGCGATGGCTGGCTATTCACGGACTAGCTGTACCTACTGTTTTTTTCTTGGGATCAATATCAGCAATGCAGTTCATCCAACGATAAAACAAATTCCAACTATAGAACTATGACACAATCAAACCCGAATGAACAAAATGTTGAATTGAATCGTACCAGTCTATACTGGGGTTTATTACTCATTTTTGTACTTGCTGTTTTATTTTCCAATTACTTCTTCAATTGAGAGAAAGAAAGAGACTAATAAGAATTCTCTTATCCCATTTGGAAGGATACCATCCTTATAACTACCCATGACTGTTTTTGTCTCTAGCATGACCAATTGATAAAATGTGGAGGAAAGTAGGGGAAATGGCCGATACTACTGGAAGAATTCCTCTTTGGCTGATAGGTACTGTAGCTGGTATTGCTGTGATTGGTTTAGTAGGTGTTTTCTTTTATGGTTCATATTCTGGATTGGGTTCATCTCTATAGTAATCGGAGGGACCAGATTGTAAACATGAAAAAGTAGGAGCTTAGCGGGTCCTTACCCCCCTTTATCTGATTAGAGCGGAAAGGACCCGCGGAATTTTTATTTTACTCTTATAACGCGAATTGAATCTATTCGATTCACTCTTATGAAGCAACAAGAAAAAGAGATCACTCGAGGATCCAATATCTTATTCCACGAAGGAAGTATCCTGAAAATCCTTGATTTAGTTTCGAGTAATAAACTAATAAAACCTTAATCAAAACTATTCAACTAGCCTAAAAATAAAAAAACCTTCAATGGAAGAGTTTACTTTTTTTTTGCAAAATTTCTGTAAATTTGAAGTTGAACTTAATTAAACAAGCCAAGCAATTTGCTCACAATCACAAGAAATTTTTCCCCCGCCATATTTTCTTCCCCTCTGTTTGTCCACTACCTCGGCTAAACCTAAGCAAAAGAAAAAGAGGTCCAAGAGACAGACCCGAATAAAGAAGAAATAGTAATCTTTGACGAATTAGGAAGAAAAAGGATTCTTATTTTGATACAAGAAGAATCGGCACAAGAAAAAGGCTTTTTCTTGTGCCGAATAGACGATTAAGAAGACCTGCAATCCCTCCGAAAAAGAAGAAATTTTAATTTGATTGTTCTCGCCTTTGCCTTGGATTCTCTTCTTTTGCATGGGATATAAATAAGGAATTCCAGACATCTCATAAACAAAAAGCAGTCTAAACAAAAAAAGGATTTCCAAAATAGATCATAGATAATTCTAGCAATTGCCAATAAATCGAGGCTTTTTACCAACTTGATGGTAAGAAATCCCGGGACCTAGAAATTCATTTCGTACAATTGAACCTTTTCAAACTGTTTCTTTTTGAGAACCAAAAAAACTTGTGCCAAAATAACGGATGCGAAGAAGAACAAAAGGCCTTGGACACGTAATGGATCCTGAAGCACGATTTCTGCGTCCCCCTGACCAAAACCTCCCACATTAGGATTGCTTGTTAATGGTTGATCAAGCTTGATGGATTCCCCCTCTGAAACAAGAAGTTCTGGTCCGGGAGGTATAATATCAATCACTTGGCGTCCATCTGATGCATCAACTATGGATATTTCATACCCCCCCTTTTCTTTACGTAGTATTTTTCTTACTATACCTGTTGACGTAGCATTATAGACTGTATTGTTACTCTTGCTACCATCAGGATAGATCTGTCCTCTTCCTCGGTTTCCCCCTACATATATGGGATATTTTAAGAAATGAGCATCTTTCTTCGTAGCAGGATCAGGGGAAAGAATGGGAAAGACAATTTCACTATATTTCTTACCGGGAACAGGGCCTATCACAAGAATGTTTTTTTTATCGGGACGATAACTCTGAAAAGCAAGATTTCCTATCTTTTCTTTTAACTCAGGGGAAATACGATCGGGCGGCGCTAATTCGAATCCCTCGGGCAAAATAAGAACAGCACCTACATTCAACCCTCCCTTTTTTCCATTAGCAAGAACTTGTTTCAATTGCATATCATAAGGAATTCGAAGAACTGCTTCAAATACAGTATCGGGAAGCACAGCTTGGGGAACTTCAATATCGACGGGCTTGCTAGCTAAATGGCAATTGGCACATACAATTCGTCCAGTTGCTTCTCGTGGGTTTTCATAACCCTGCTGCGCAAAAATGGGATATGCATTTGAAATAGATGTCCGAGTTATTACGTATATCATGATCGATACAGAAATCGATCGAGTTATCTGTTCCTTTACCCAAGAAAAAGTATTTCTATTTTCCATGTCCAATCGCAGATCCCAGAATTTCTACAATAAATTAGATAGGTAGCTAAGCTAATCTAGTTCCCTATACACGAATCTGTTGTCATTCTACTGCAACAGTTGTACTGCAATGATGAATACCTTAAAGTAGGTATAAATAGAAAGAATTTTGCTAAAATGGAAAAGGGCTTTCTTTCTAAAAAAAGATGCTTGCTAATTTGATTAATATTAATATCGGGAGATCAAATGAATTTATGCTTCACTAATTGAATGATAAATGACTACAAGCGAAGGAGATAGACGATTTAAACAAAAAAAGACCCAAAATTTCAAACATGTATCTAGAATTACTGGAAAACTACAAACAAAAATAGTGAAAATAAGCTCGTTAGGAGCCCATCCAAAATCGTTGTAGACCCAACGAATTACTAGTTCCCAACCACGGGTGGAGTGAAATCCAACAAAAAAATCAGTAACTAAAAGAATAAAAAAAGCTTTTATTGAGTCATTTAAATTATAGAAGAATTCCTGAACCCAAGAATTCAAAATGACAAGTTCCTCTTTACCCAGAAAAAAAGAACCACTTAGAATAGCCAAACAGATTATATTTGTCGAGAAATGCAAAATGGTATGGAGATGATCCTCATTATTTATTTTGACCCATTGTATTATTTCCTTGTGTATTCCTGTAGGAGGTTTTTGTACATGTGTCTTTAGTTTCCCTTTTATCATCTCGTCCAAGAGAGAAAGTTCTTCTAATTCTATGAATCTTTCTAGAATCCTTTTCTCTTGAATATCAGTTAAGAGAGTTTCGGATTGCCTGGTATTCCACCAATTCTTAATCCAAAGTTCCAGACATTTGTTAAATGAGGAAGAGACCCCCCAAGGCAAAAGTACGATAAATACAAGATATAGTAAAGAAGGCAATGCTTTCTTTTTTTTCATTTTTGATCTGTAAATGGAGTTGTTAATGAATATGCTTCATTCGCTGACTCTATTCCATTCCCTGACTCTATATGATGATATTTCTATTTCATGATATTTCTATTTCTTTGAAGCAAAAACTCTATAGGTTTGATACCCTGTATCTATTCTTCTTTTTTGTATATTAGTTATTAGTGGAATTTCAGTGCATTGGGTTCTTTCTTAGATCTAGATGGAATGAAATAGTGAAATAGAATAAAAAAAAAGCCCTTTCGGATGAAAAAGGAAGAATAGTATGCGATATATCTAACTTGGATAAAAAAAAATTAAAAGCAAATTTCTCTTATCCTCGTTTGTTCCTTCCTTTAGATAAATACTTAAAAATCCCCTTACAATAACAAATCCAATTTAGAAGGGACTTCCTCCCTGTGTTGAGAAAACTTTTCTTCTTCCAATTCTTCTTTTCTTCATTCAACTCAGTTCAAAAAAGATACCTCAAAATACTTCAATTGGTACGCGCAAGAAATAGGCCAATTCGGCAGCTTTTTGTTCAATTTCTCGTGGAGTAAAAAATTTATCATCAGTACGAGTCAAGGGAATGATCCCCTGGCCCCGGATTTCCATATAAAGAATACGACGAGGATAAAGACCCTCTTTAACCTGAATTCTAATTGATTGGATATCCCGCATAAGGAATCGAAGGAAGACGCGACGTTTTATTCCAGGGAATCCCCAACGAAAAATGCACACTATTCCCTCTTTTCTATCGAATCGGTCATAACCACTACCTACATTCCACAAAATAGTACACCACAAGTAGGAGCTAATGAATAGGCCTGCGATTCCGTAGAAAGACATCACGACCCCCTGCGGAAAAAAAAGAATTTCTTGAGATGGAAGTATAGATATAATATTCTTACCAAGATAACTGGAAATCCCAACCGATAAGAATCCTAGTGAACCTAGAAAAAGAATACAGGCCCAGAAAAAATTACCCCTTTTTCGAGAACCTTTTAGAAGTTCTACCCATATGTGTTCTGATCGCCAATTCATATTAGATATACTAAATCCAGCAGCGGTCGATTGAAATTGAGAGAATAAGCTAAATAATTTTGACTTTACTTTTTTTGATTCTGAAATCGCCTTCAGCAACTAGTACTCCTGTGAAATAATAGGTTAGATACATTGACTTTCTATTCAAAAAATATTCGTTGATTCAATTAAAATAAATAAAATAAAACTCGCTATACCTGGCTCTGCATATTCATGCATTTATGCTCGTAGCCTATATCCGCATCCATAACCGTTTTTCATTTGTGTGTAGAAAGTGTGTGTAGAAAAAGCCACATACCCTACCATATTATATTACTTACACTAAAAAATACTAGACAATCTTATTTTTTTGCACATAAAGAAATAAAGAAGTCATTGCAATTGCCGGAAATACTAAGCCTACTAAAGGCACGAAAATAGAAGGTAAGTTTAAATCCGTCATGGAATAGGTGTCTCAATTCAAATTTACTATTTCTATCTAGTCGAAAAATATCTTAAGATTCTTATGATATAATTAAGTATATCTATTATAAGGAATATTGACTATTGTATTGTATTTTTTATTTTTAGTTTGAAAAATATTCTGTAAAAAAAATGAAAGGATAATAAGAAAATTCCAAAAAAGGAGAACTAATTAAAAAGATTTTATTTTGATTTTCCCATCCTCATGGCCTTTCTATCTTTCTAATCTAATTTGAAATTGGATTCAAAAGAAAGCGGTTAGAATTTACTTCCTGCATACATACTTCTCTAGAAGCGCATACAATAATGCGTGGTAAAGGCGGAAAAATAGTATATTCAATCAAAATCAAAGGGCAAATTATCTTACCTACTATAGATCCCCTACTACCCTCTTAGACTTTAAAAGGCGATATACCACCCAAAGAAAGGGTATGAAAATGCCGGGTGGAGTTAGCTTTTCGACGAAGACCTGTCCCGTGCAGCGAAGCCCTGTTAGTAAGACCCCCCGCAATAATGGATTATAGAAGAATATTATTCCAAATACTCCTCTGGACGCATATAGTAGCATTGCGATTCCGAATCTTTTTTATTTATGAATATGAACAGAAAAAATTCATTGTATCGTTGGGTCGGAGCGGAGGTTTGGTCCAGAAAAATTAGAAACAAAACGTCTACTCTACCGCATTGAAGTCTATAGCGCTGTATTTCCACGAAAGTATAATTCTTACCATCAGGATACGATCCTTTCTTTTGAACTAAACGTCTCTACGATGGGTCCAGGTTCTATGTCCAATCCCAAATCAAGGATTTCTCGCTCTTGATCGGAGTCATAAACTAAAAAAAAACTACCTTTTTATCCTTTTTCTCAAGGTTATAGAAAACTTCCTTATCTAGTTCTAGCATTTTGAAAAAAAAAAAATGCTTCTTTTTTTACACACAGTTCGAGTCACTTGTTGACTCACGATTACGCCTGTTAAAAGTTTCAAACGTCCTCTTTTTTGAAATTGAAAGAGAGTCCTATAAAAAGGTCTAACTTCCAAACTATGTCTTTTTTCATTCATTCTCCTTTAGTTTTTTTCTCTATCTAGAAGTGGAATAGAATAACCCGGTTGAAGGGTAATGATCATACGTCTGTAATGCATTGTATGGCCCAGAATAGGTCCTATTCTTCTACCTTTTCCAGGTAGTCGATGGCTATTCACAGCTACCACCTTAACACCAAAGAAGAGTTCGACCCAATGCTTTATTTCTGTCTTAGTGAATCCCGATTCGACATTAAAAGTATATTGATTCTTTCCCAATAAACGAAGACTTTTTTCTGTAAATACTGCGTATTTGATTCCATTATCATTATCATATGATAATACTATATTTTATTATTTTATTATTTTATTTGTATTTCTTTATTGTATTATACCTTAATATATATATTCTAGATATATAGAATAGACGAATCTCAATTTGTCAAGTCTCATGATCATATCATGATCTATTTTTATTCGGCTCAATCTTTTTTTTCTAAAAAAGATTGAGCCGAGTTTAATTGCAATCAATTAGAAGAATAAAGAAGAATTACTGCATTTCATAACTGATTTTTTTCTCTTTTTATTTCGTTTCTTTTTTATTTATACCTTCTTTATCTTTAGTTTTATCTAGTTAATCAATAGTATCT
>NW_028260531.1:0-5000 GCF_056163025.1 Triticum urartu
GAACGAATCCACTTTTCTAGGAAGATGGAACATTTTGGGATAATGTACCCTGGTTTTTCTCGGAAAACCCTATGGTTCTTTATGGATCCTCTTATGCATTATGTTCGATATCAAGGAAAGGCAATTCTTGCATCAAAAGGCACTTTTTTTTTGAAGAAGAAATGGAAATGCTACCTTATCAATTTCTGGCAATATTATTTCTGTTTTTGGACTCAGCCGCGAAGAATCCATATAAACCAATTAGCAAACTCTTGCTTCGATTTTATGGGGTACCTTTCAAGTGTACAAAAAAGTTCTTTGTTAGTAAGGAATCAAATGCTGGAGAATTCATTTCTAATAGATACTCGAATGAAAAAATTCGATACCATAGTCCCCGCTACTCTCCTCATAGGATACTTATCAAAAGCTCAATTTTGTACTGGATCGGGGCATCCTATTAGTAAACCCATTTGGACAGATTTATCAGATTGGGATATTCTTGATCGATTTGGTCGGATATGTAGAAATCTTTTTCATTATCATAGTGGATCTTCGAAAAAACGGACTTTGTATCGACTAAAGTATATACTTCGACTTTCATGTGCTAGAACTTTAGCTCGTAAACATAAAAGCACGGTACGAACTTTTATGCAACGATTGGGTTCGGCATTTTTAGAAGAATTTTTTATGGAAGAAGAGCAAGTTTTTTCTTTGATGTTCACCAAAACAACTCTTTTTTCTTTCTGTGGATCACACACTGAGCGTATTTGGTATTTGGATATTATACGTATCAATGACCTGGTCAACCCTCTTAATTAATCATTAGACGAAATTAAGAAACAGGAAAGGGTTGATAAATGATCAAGAAAAAACTTTTCTATTTTTCATTCTGAAATGTTCTTTTTATTATAATAAAGAGTAGGTGAATCAACTTACTAATTAAAAAAATTAGTAGAACTTCCTCTTTGGAATAGAAATTGGCTATTTCTACATAGGGAAAGTCGTGTGCAATGAAAAATGCAAGCACGATTTGGGGAGGGATTTTTCTCTATTGTAACAAGGAAGAATTATCTACTCCATCCGACTAGTTCCGGGTTCGAGTCCCGGGCAACCCATATAGAAAAGACCCATCAAAGTTTTTCACTTTGACTCACTTCATTTACAAATACAAAATTATTGGTTTGGTTAATTTAGTTATATGGATAGCTAATCTTTGGGCTGACTTGGTTGACATTGGTATATAGTCTATGTTATACTGTTAAATAACAAGCCTTCTATTATCTATATTCTAGTTAATACGTGTGCTTGGGAGTCCTTGCAATTTGAATAAACCAAGATCTTACCATGACTGCAATTTTAGAGAGACGCGAAAGTACAAGCCTGTGGGGTCGCTTCTGCAACTGGATAACTAGCACTGAAAATCGTCTTTACATCGGATGGTTCGGTGTTTTGATGATCCCTACCTTATTGACCGCAACTTCTGTATTTATTATCGCCTTCATCGCTGCCCCTCCAGTAGATATTGATGGTATTCGTGAGCCTGTTTCTGGTTCTTTACTTTATGGAAACAATATTATCTCTGGTGCTATTATCCCTACTTCTGCGGCGATCGGATTGCACTTTTACCCAATTTGGGAAGCTGCATCTGTTGATGAGTGGTTATACAATGGTGGTCCTTATGAGCTAATTGTTCTACACTTCTTACTTGGTGTAGCTTGTTATATGGGTCGTGAGTGGGAACTTAGTTTCCGTCTGGGTATGCGTCCTTGGATTGCTGTTGCATATTCAGCTCCTGTTGCAGCTGCTACTGCTGTTTTCTTGATTTACCCTATTGGTCAAGGAAGCTTTTCTGATGGTATGCCTTTAGGAATCTCTGGTACTTTCAACTTTATGATTGTATTCCAGGCAGAGCACAACATCCTTATGCATCCATTCCACATGTTAGGTGTAGCTGGTGTATTCGGCGGTTCCCTATTCAGTGCTATGCATGGTTCCTTGGTAACCTCTAGTTTGATCAGGGAAACTACTGAAAATGAATCCGCTAATGAGGGTTACAAATTTGGTCAAGAGGAAGAAACTTATAATATTGTGGCTGCTCATGGTTATTTTGGCCGATTAATCTTCCAATATGCTAGTTTCAACAACTCTCGTTCTTTACACTTCTTCTTGGCTGCTTGGCCTGTAGTAGGAATCTGGTTCACTGCTTTAGGTATTAGTACTATGGCTTTCAACCTAAATGGTTTCAATTTCAACCAATCTGTAGTTGATAGTCAAGGTCGCGTTATTAATACTTGGGCTGATATCATCAACCGTGCTAACCTTGGTATGGAAGTAATGCACGAACGTAATGCTCACAACTTCCCTCTAGACTTAGCTGCTGTTGAAGTTCCATCTATTAATGGATAAGGTTTTTCTGCTAACATATAAGAATTTTTGAAGACAGAAATACCCAATATCTTGTTCTAGCAAGATATTGGGTATTTCTGTCTTTATTTTGAATCTTTTTTTCTTCTTAATCTTTCTATTCAGAATTCAGTTAACGACGAGATTTAGTATCCTTTCTTGCATTTTCATAACTCGTGAAATGCCGAGTAGGCACGAATTCCCCCAATTTGCGACCTACCATAGGATTTGTTATGTAAATAGGTATATGTTCCTTTCCATTATGAATCGCGATTGTATGGCCAACCATTGTGGGTAGAATGCTAGATGCCCGGGACCACGTTACTATTGTTTCTTTCTCCTCCTTCATATTGACCTTTTCTATCTTTGCCAATAAATGATGAGCTACAAAAGGATTCGTTTTTTTTCGTGTCACAGCTGATTACTCCTTTTTTCCTTTTTAAAGAGTGGCATTCTATGTCCAATATCTCGATCGAAGTACGGAGGTCAGAATAAATAGAATAATGATCAATGGAAAAAAGAAAAAAATCCTTTAGCTGGATAAGGGGCGGATGTAGCCAAGTGGATCAAGGCAGTGGATTGTGAATCCACCATGCGCGGGTTCAATTCCCGTCGTTCGCCCATCGCATTATTGCAAATTCCAAAAATGCAATTTTCCATATTCCTAGTTACGTATTTACTTACGGCGACGAAGAATAAAACTATCGCTATATTTTTTCCTTTTCCTAGTTCTTCTTCCAAGCGCAGGATAACCCCAAGGGGTTGTGGGTTTTTTTCTACCAATGGGAGCTTTCCCTTCACCGCCCCCATGGGGGTGGTCCACAGGGTTCATAACTACCCCTCTTACTACGGGGCGTTTACCTAGCCAACACTTAGATCCGGCTCTACCCAAACTTTTTTGGTTCACCCCAACATTACCCACTTGTCCGACTGTTGCTAAGCAGTTTTGGGATACTAAACGGACCTCCCCAGATGGTAATCTTAAAGTGGCCGATTTACCCTCTTTTGCAATGAGTTTCGCTACAGCACCTGCTGCTCTAGCTAATTGCCCACCCCTTCCACGTGTGATTTCTATGTTATGCATGGCCGTGCCTAAGGGCATATCGGTTGAAGTAGATTCTTCTTTTCTCTCAAAAAACCCCTTCCCAAACTGTACAAGCTTCTTCCAAAGCATACGGCTTTCTAGATGTATATGACGATCTCTAGACAGATGGATCTTATATGAATCATATGATGAAGTACCACATGAGTGGATATATAGGAAAGGAATCCAAATCTGCCGAATCGCTCATGTTATGATCTTCTACATCCTAGGTCTCTGCGTTCCGTCATCTGGCTTATGTTCTTCATGTAGCATTCAGATCGAATGACTCTATGAAATTACGTCGATACTTCCACATATTATGGGTAACGTAGGAGACATCCCTATTTTCCCCCGGGGGTCTTAATTACCACTGCTTAGCTTTCAATTTGCCTCTGACCATCAAATTAAATGTGAATAACCCGTCCTCCTCTCTTTGAAACAAGGGGCGCTTCCGGTTCTGTGCGTGCTTCAAACAATTTTGTCTTCTCCATATTACCATATCTCTAGAGCCAATAATTTTCTATGAGGAACTACTGAACTCAATCACTTGCTGCCGTTACTCAACAGTTTTCTGTTGAGGTCTATCCCGTAGAGGTAGTCAAATTGGATCAGTGATCGATTTCTAGGTTTCGTCGTAAACCTAATTGGTTACTTCCAATTACGTAAATCAATAGTTCAAACCGCACTCAAAGGTAGGGCATTTCCCATTGATATAGGAACTTTTGTACCAGAAACAATAGTATCTCCAATTATAGCCCCTCTGGGATGTAAAATATATCTCTTCTCACCATCCCCATAGTGTATGAGACAAATGTATGCATTTCGATTAGGGTCGTATTCTATGGTTACGATTCTACCAGATATGTCTTTTTGATTCCGTCGAAAATCTATTTTACGGTATAGGCGCTTATGACCTCCCCCTCTATGCCTTGCGGTAATGATTCCTCTGGAATTACGACCTTTACCACAACGGTGCCGTCCATGGATCAAATTATTTCGTGGATTGGATTTCACTTGCCTGTCTACGGTTCCCTTGCGTGTGCTCGGGATAGGTGTTTTGTATAAATGTTTCGCCGTATTATTAAGTATTCTCCTTTAGTTTTTTTCTCTATCTAGAAGTGGAATAGAATAACCCGGTTGAAGGGTAATGATCATACGTCTGTAATGCATTGTATGGCCCAGAATAGGTCCTATTCTTCTACCTTTTCCAGGTAGTCGATGGCTATTCACAGCTACCACCTTAACACCAAAGAAGAGTTCGACCCAATGCTTTATTTCTGTCTTAGTGAATCCCGATTCGACATTAAAAGTATATTGATTCTTTCCCAATAAACGAAGACTTTTTTCTGTAAATACTGCGTATTTGATTCCATCCATAAATCGACTTTCCCTCCTATGCTCTGAGTTCCAGTATCGATAAGAATTCGAGTTCTTATTGTTCTTATGTTATGGTATGAATATACCATACCAATTCGTTATGTATGGATGATGGATGAGATTCCATGGATAGAGAGCCAGTTCCAATAGACTTATG
>NW_028260531.1:22500-40679 GCF_056163025.1 Triticum urartu
CTGAATTTGACTGAAATGCACGATCTTCACAGGTATCACTTTTCACGATACCTAAAAGGTGGAATAGCGATTTTCGAACCATTTCCTATAAGAGAATGGTTTCCATTACTTTGAGAAATGGATTCTTATATCAAACTATAGCTATTGCATTAAAGAAGAAAAGAAACTAATAGAAGTCGAAGACGCGGAATGATAGTGAATAGAGAGAAAGATTCTTCTGATTTTCTTGTTTCTATCTACTAGACGCCGTAGAGAATTGAGAATTTTCATGTCTTTCAATTCTCGTACTCGTAATTGGAAAGTTATGGAAGGAGACCCATCATTTTGCAATGAAAACAACATATAAAACTCTGGACAATTTCGAAATCAGGCCAAGCGTCTTAATACATATGCAAAAAAATTCATTATTGGCCCACCATTGATTAGAAGATTTAGCTTGTATGAATCGCTATTGGTTTGATACGAATAATGACAATCGTTTCAGTATGTTAAGGATACAGATGTATCCACAATTCATTTAGAGTTACTTAATAGTCTATTTCTTATACCATATCTCTATCCCGTGAAATTCTCGAGCCAAAAGATGGATGCATATGCTGTGTTTCATTTTGCTAAATGATATCAATTAAATGGTGTATCAATTCCATAAATTGCATATAGCAATAAATAAATCAGCAAAATTCTTTCTAATATTTTAGATAGAAGAAACATTTCTTCTATCTAAAATATTAGAAAGAATGTACCCTTCTATCCAAATCCAATTTGCATCGATAAAATAAATCCAAATTCCAGTAGTAGATGAATAATTGCAAATTTGTGTGTGTACGAGATTAGAATAACTTCAAAATAACTGACATAATTTTGTATTTTTCCTGATCAGAAAAATACATGAAAAAGAAAGGAGGTAGAAAAATTTTTGGATTTATGGTTAAAGAAGAAAAAGAAGAAAACAGGGGTTCTGTTGAATTTCAAGTATTCAGTTTCACCAATAAGATACGGAGACTTGCTTCACATTTGGAATTACACAAAAAAGATTTTTCATCGGAAAGAGGTCTACGAAGACTTTTGGGAAAACGTCGACGTTTGCTGGCTTATTTGGCAAAGAAAAATAGAGTACGTTATAAGAAATTAATCGGTCAGTTGAATATTCGGGAGCAGTAATTTAATCGTTCAAATTTTTTTCTTGTTTTATTATTTTTTTAGTAGTCTTATAGTAGTCTTAGATTTTTCATTTTGATGAGCCTCGCTTTGAGGAATTCATGGAATAATCCATTTTCATGGAATAATGAATTAAGGAAGAAAGGATATGAGTCTACCGCTTACAAGAAAAGATCTCATGATAGTCAATATGGGCCCTCAACACCCATCAATGCATGGTGTTCTTCGACTGATCGTTACTCTCGATGGTGAGGATGTTATTGATTGTGAACCCATATTAGGGTATTTACACAGAGGAATGGAAAAAATCGCGGAAAACCGAACTATTATACAATACTTACCTTATGTAACAAGGATATAGAGAGATTGTAGAAAGGGGATAGGATAGTTATTTTTGCAAGAGACTTGTTGTAAATTCCTTAACTTAAGAAAGAAAAAAGAATAAAAACACAGATACATAACATAAAAAAAAGAATAAATAAGACGAGATTCGACCTCCCCCTACATATTTAATTTCCTCTCCTATACAAAAACTAGCAAGACCCACTCCATTGGTAATTCCATCAATAACACCCTTATCAAAAAACTCCGTGAGTTCGGTTAACCCTCTTATACCGAGGGTAAAGACCCTAGTATAGAAAATATCTATATAACCACGATTATATGACCAACTGTATATATTTTTTTTTACTTGATCTAAAAATTCTTTTTTAGGATTTCCTTTGTAAAAAGAGTTTATTAAATCCAAATTCTGAAAAAAAGAATAAGCGGATCCATAGAAGATATATGCTATGAATAAACCAAAGATAGCTAGACTTACAGAAGAAATTGCATTAGTAATAAATTCATATGAATTTACAAAAGAATTAGAACTTTCCTGGGTAAAGTTTATTGAGGGAGTTAACCACTTTGATAATATGGTTAACTCTGCTATTCCATTACCAATTCCTCCATTATCAAAAGAGATTCCTATGAATCCAATGAACAAAGTGAAAAGTAGTAATATAAGAAGAGGAAATAACATAGTATTTCCCGTTTCATGCGGATAGGCAAAAGTTTTTTTAGCCCCAAAAGACGTAGTAAAGGATCCTATCCTATTTCTTGTATTACCTTGAATTTTTGGTATATTTTGTGAAAAAAAAGAAACTCCACTCTTCGTTGTTGATAAAACGAAATCCCTATTCACTCCTTTGGGTATCCTTTTTCCCCATAAGGATATTGAATACAAGGAACTCTCTTTAGTGCTACTGTAATTTTGAAAATGAACACGCAAATACCCATCAAATGTAAGTAAATATATCCGAAACATATAAAAGGCAGTTAATCCTGCAGTAAAGGAGGCTATTATTCCAAAAAAGGGCGAATACAACCAACTATTACTAAGGATTTCATCTTTGGACCAGAAGCAAGCAAGAGGTGGAATACCACAAAGAGAAAGTGTACCCCATAAAAAAGTAGTTCTTGTGATTGGAATGTATTTTCTTAAACCGCCCATAAGAACCATATTTTGACTTTTATCTGGTGAATATCCAACAAGAGGTTCCATTGAATGAATAACGGATCCGGATCCCAAGAACAATAAAGCTTTTGAATAAGCATGAGTGATCAAATGGAATAAAGCAGCTTGATAAGAACCTATACCTAGAGCTAACATCATATAACCCAATTGAGACATTGTAGAATAGGCTAAGCTTCTTTTAATATCTCTCTGAGCAAGAGCTAAAGTAGCTCCTAAGAATAGTGTTATTGTACCTACTAAAGAAATAAAACTCATTATCAAAGGTAAAGATATGAAAAGAGGAAGAAGTCGAGCTAGAAGAAAAATTCCCGCAGCAACCATAGTTGCTGCGTGTATAAGAGCCGAAATAGGAGTGGGCCCTTCCATAGCATCGGGTAACCATACGTGAAGAGGGAATTGTGCGGATTTCGCAACTGCACCAAGGAATAATAAAAAAGCACACAAAGTAGTAAGTAAAGAGTTAATTCCATTATTAGGAATCCAGTTATTAGCTATTTTGAACAAATCCCTAAACTCTAAACTACCTGTTATCCAAAAAAAACCTAAAATTCCTAATAATAGACCAAAATCCCCTACACGATTAGTTACAAAAGCTTTTTGACAAGCACTCGCTGCGATTGGTCGTGTAAACCAAAAGCCTATCAATAAATAAGAACACATTCCCACGAGTTCCCAAAAAAAATAAATTTGTATCAAATTGGAGCTAGTAACCAATCCCAACATGGAAGTATTGAAAAAACTTATATAAACAAAAAATCTCAAATATCCTTCATCGTGAGACATATAACCATCACTATAAATAAGAACCAGGATTCCTACAGTAGTAATTAGTATTAACATAATAGAAGTAAGTGGGTCAATCAAGTATCCAAATTCTAAAGAAAAATCATTATTGACGGTCCAAGACCATAGATATTGATAGATCGAACTTCCATTTATTTGTTGAATAGACAGTTGAACTGAGAATACCATAGCTATACTTAAGAGTAAAACACTAGGAAAAGCCCATATGCGACGAAGATTTTTTGTTGCTGTCGGAATAAGAATAAGGCCAAATCCCATTGACATAATAACTGGAAGTGGGAGAAGAGGGATTACCCATGCATATTGATATGTATGTTCCATAAGAAAAGAAATTGCAATTTTTACTTCAATTTTTACTTCAATTTTTCTATAAAATTGTTTCCGATTCACCAAACCAATTCTTATCTCTTTCTGAAAGAATAAATAAAAAGAATAAGAAAAAATACTGAAATTCTTAATTTTTCCAAAATTTATCTCATTGAAATAATTAAAAATTAAGAATGGGTTTAGTTGGTTAAATTAAAAAAGTTAATAAAATAACTAGGTAACGAAGTTATTTTATTAACTAAATAAAGATATTTATAAAAATAAAAAAAAAAAAGTGGAATCATTTTACTTTCTATTCATAATTCATTTTTATATTTCTTTAAAACAAAGATGAAACAGCTCTCTTGTTCCATAATTAACTGATTGAGTGAATTCCAATGAAAACCTATGTTTATAAGAAATTATCGAATAGTCCTTACTTCATATAGAACTAAAATTCTAATGACTATAAATTACCTAAGTTTTAGAATGTCTTGTTTAAGAGACTCAGTATTTTTTGTTTTGATTGGAATTCCTTTCCTTTATGGAATACCATTCTGAACTTAATTAACTATTTTCATTTTCCCTTCTTTTTATCCCCCCGTCTTATCTTATATGGGGGATAGGCTTCCATACCATATATCTATATATGGAGTATACTTGATATATAAATAGATATAAATAGATTTAAATGAGAAACCCTTCTATATATTCTATATTATTAAAAAAAAAGTATAAAATATATAAAGAAAAAATGTTAAAAAATTCTTGTTGTCTTATCCGCATTAGACAAAATGAAGTAAAAAATAATTCAAAATTTAAGTATCTTTCAGTATCTAAGTATAAATACTAATAAAAAGAAGAAAGAAGGATTGATTTGCAGCAATAGATGTCTTTCACATACAACTAGAAAAAAGTAATTTCCTTTTTGAATGGCAGTTCCAAAAAAACGTACTTCAATGTCAAAAAAGCGTATTCGTAAAAATATTTGGAAGAAAAAGACTTATTTTTCCATAGTACAATCTTATTCTTTAGTAAAATCAAGATCATTTTCGAGCGGTAATGAGCATCCAAAACCAAAGGGTTTTTCTGGGCAACAAACAAATAATAAGATTTTGGAATAATATGAATTGACTTATCAAAAAAGAATTCCAATTATTTAATAATTTGGATTCTTCTTTGAATGTACTTTTATGTGTCGAATTACTCGGTACAATATTCTTAGAACAAAAAACCCCTCTTATCTTATATATACAAGAAAAAAAAAGTTTTGTTTGGTATACTGTGTGCTAAGTATTCTTTTCCTATCAATGAACTTTTCATAATTTTCCTAATAGAATCCTCATATTCTATTAGGAAAATTATGAAAAGTGGAGTATTCTTACAATAGGACTTACAACTTCCACCTATCTTCTCCAAAATCATAAGGTTAGTAAATCTTATTAATAAGAGCATAAAGACTTTCATTCTAGAAATTTTTAAAAAATCCAAAAAGCCTTTTCTATTTATCCATTTTATTTTAATTTCATCATTAAATAGAAACCCTTTTGGATTTTTTTCATTGTATTGAAAGAATTTTCAAAATGTAAAGGGGAAATTAATTAGAAAAAATTAGTTCTATAATTGCAAGTTAGAAAAAAGAAGTTCCAACTCTTTCAAGCAGTGTTTGTGTTTCTATTGGGCAAAGCAAGAGTTTATTGTAAAAAAAAAAAATGGAAACGATACTACCAAACGAAGTCTATTTTAATGAAAACTCTAATGTTCCTAAATTTTATGGACTTTCCCAATATCGACGATTCCCAAGATAATAGCTATTATTCTTTTAAGTTACCTATTATTTGAAGTTAGCCGCCATGGTGAAATTGGTAGACACGCTGCTCTTAGGAAGCAGTGCTCAAGCATCTCGGTTCGAATCCGAGTGGCGGCATTCTTGAAAAAGAATACAATAGATTAGAAATCAATTCGAAATTTACAATTTTGTAATGGGACCTTCCCCTTATGCTATTTGCAACTTTAGAACATATACTAACTCAATCTCTTTCTCAACGATTTCAATTGTGATTACGATTCATTTTATAACCTTATTAGTTCGTGAACTTGGAGGATTACGCGATTCGTCAGAAAAAGGAATGATAGTTACTTTTTTCTCTATAACAGGATTCTTAGTTTCTCGTTGGGCTTCCTCGGGACATTTTCCATTAAGTAATTTATATGAGTCATTGATCTTCCTTTCATGGGCCCTGTATATTCTTCATACCATTCCTAAAATACAGAACTCTAAAAATGATTTAAGCACAATAACTACGCCAAGTACTATTTTAACGCAAGGCTTTGCCACATCGGGTCTTTTAACTGAAATGCATCAATCCACGATACTAGTACCTGCTCTACAATCTCAGTGGTTAATGATGCATGTCAGTATGATGTTATTAAGCTATGCAACTCTTTTGTGCGGATCCTTATTATCTGCCGCTATTCTAATCATTAGATTTCGAAATAATTTCCATTTCTTTTCTAAAAAGAAAAAAAATGTTTTAAATAAAACATTTTTCTTTAGTGATATTAAATATTTTTATGCAAAAAGAAGTGCTTTAAAAAGAACCTCTGTCCCTTCATTTCCAAATTATTACAAATATCAATTAACGGAGCGTTTGGATTCTTGGAGTTATCGTGTCATTAGCCTAGGATTTACCCTTTTAACCGTAGGTATTCTTTGTGGAGCAGTATGGGCTAATGAGGCCTGGGGATCCTATTGGAATTGGGATCCTAAGGAAACTTGGGCATTTATTACTTGGACCATATTCGCAATTTATTTACATAGTAGAACAAATCCAAATTGGAAGGGTACGAATTCTGCACTTATAGCTTTGATAGGATTTCTTATAATTTGGATTTGTTATTTTGGTATAAATCTATTAGGAATAGGCTTACATAGTTATGGTTCGTTTACATTAACACCTAAATGATTACATAAAATAAAACCTTCATGAAATGAAGGTTTTTACTTTTATGTTTTATTTGAGAACCCCTTGAACGCCTTATCAAAGGGTTCTCAAAAATTCGAGATAGATCTAATTATACTTTTTTACTTATTTCTGCATTATATACTTTTTTACTTATTTCTGCATTAATAGAGCAGACGAGTAAAAAAAAGCAAACCTATTTAGGATAATAATTGGATAAGAGAGCCTCTACCCTGTCAACGGATAGGGAGAGAACAAAATCTGGATAAATACCAATTCCTATTACTGGTAAAAAGATACAGATTAAAATAAAGAGTTCTCGTGGTCCAGAATCCACAAAATTTGCGTTTGGAACATTAAATAGCTTGTATCCATAGAACATCTGGCGTAACATAGATAATAAATAAATAGGAGTTAATATCATTCCAATTGCCATTACAAAAGTAATTAGTGTTTTTGGCATTAACAGAAATTTTGGACTAGTAATTAGTCCAAAAAATACTACTAATTCTGCGACAAAACCACTCATTCCTGGTAAGGCAAGAGAAGCCATTGAAAAGCTACTAAACATGGTAAAAATTTTAGGCATTGGGATAGATATTCCCCCCAGTTCTTCGAGATAAACAAGACGCATTCTATCAGAAGCGGTTCCTGCCAAGAAAAAAAGTGTAGCACCAATAAATCCATGGGATAATATTTGTAAAATAGCTCCATTGAGTCCAATGTTGGTTATGGAACCAATTCCTATAATTATGAAACCCATGTGAGATACAGAGGAATAAGCTATTCTTTTTTTGAAATTTCGTTGACCAAGAGAAGTTGAAGCTGCATAGATTATTTGGATCGCTCCTATTATTACTAACCAGGGCGAAAATAGATAATGAGCATGAGGTAACAATTCCATGTTGATCCGAATCAATCCATATGCTCCCATCTTTAATAATATTCCCGCTAAAAGCATACATGTACTATAATGTGCTTCCCCATGGGTATCTGGTAACCACGTATGTAGGGGTATAATCGGCAATTTGACAGCATAAGCAATAAGGAAGCCAAAATATAAAAGTATTTCCAAGGTTGCAGGGTATGATTGATTAATTAATCTTTCCAAATCTAATCCTGGTTCGTTGGAACCATATAAGCCCATACCCAGAACTCCGATTAAGAAAAAAATGGAACCGCCTGCAGTATACAAAATAAACTTTGTAGCTGAATATAGACGCCTCTTCCCCCCCCACATGGATAAAAGTAAGTAAACAGGAATTAATTCTAACTCCCACATGATAAAAAAAAGTAAAAGGTCTCGCGAAGAAAATAATCCTATTTGACCACTATACATTGCGAGCATCAGGAAATAGAATAATCGCGAATTCCGTGTAATTGGCCAAGCTGCTAAAGTAGCTAAAGTAGTGATAAATCCTGTCAATAAAATAGATCCTAATGAAAGTCCATCGATTCCCAATCTCCAGTGGAAATCGAAGACATCTATCCATTTATAATCCTCCTTTAATTGGATTAAGGGATCCTCCAGTTGGAAATGATAACAGAACGCATAAGTCATTAGAAGGAATTCTAATAAACAAATAGATATAGTATACCACCTAACGACTTTGTTTCCCTTATGAGGTAAAAAGAAAATTAATGAACCTGCAAATATCGGCAAAACAACAAGTATTGTTAACCAAGGAAAATAACTCATGATAAAGTGATAAAGACAAGATACGTTTTGACCAGAAAAGCCCGTGCTCGATTATTTCGAGCACAGGCTTCTTCGGTAAAGAGGAATCAGACGATTCGAGTGAAGTTTTTTGTAACGTATCAATAAGATAGAGCCATGCTACGTGTTGTTTCAGGCCCTAAATAAACGCGGACACTTAAAAAATCTGTCGGGCAGGCAGATTCACATCTCTTACAACCCACACAATCTTCGGTTCTCGGCGCGGAAGCAATTTGCTTGGCTTTACATCCATCCCAGGGTATCATTTCTAATACATCTGTTGGACAAGCTCGTACACATTGAGTGCATCCTATACATGTATCGTAAATTTTTACGGAATGTGACATTGGATCTATAAATTTTTCTTTTCAACATAAAATTTTTCGATCTGGTAAAAATGAAATTAGTACTATAATGAGTCATATGTATTGTAGACACCAGACGAAGCAATGGTTTATCCAAACTTCAAAAAAAAAAATCTATTTTTTAATCTGTTTGTGAGAAAGCGTGAAGAGAGCCAAGAGACTTTAATTTTGGATTTCAACAATAAATAAGAAATAAGAAAGAATTTTACGAATTGTACAGACGAATTCGAATTAGCCAATAAATTGGCTATCGTCTTTTCAATATAAATTATTGCAATATTCAAATTGCAATATCAATGAATTACAAATACAAAAATTCATTTAAGTGAAAAAGAATACTATGCAATAATCTACTAAAAAAAATGGATATTCTCAAATAATACTAAGAAAATAGTATTGATTTCTATTTATTTTAATATGTGCGCCTTTGTTTAGAGGATTCTATGTCTAATTATTCAAAAGTCTAATTATTCAATAAATTAGATTGATTGATACGAGTGGATTTCCTATTACGATGGATGGAAGAAAGAATGGATAGTCCAATAGCGGCTTCAGCAGCTGCAAGGGCTATAACAAAAATTGCGAAAATATCTCCTTTTAATTGGCGACTATCAAATAGATCAGAAAATGTTACGAGATTTAGATTAATTGAATTCAGTATAAGTTCAAGACATATTAGAGCTCTAACCATGTTTCGGCTTGTGATCAATCCATAGATACCAATCGAAAATAAATAGACACTCAAAAAAAGTACATGCTCAAACATCATTAACTAACTCCTTATCAATCTCGATTCATTTCAATATGAGGGCAAGAATTGAACCGATTCAATTAATTACAATAGAACAATTACACAACAAAAGAAAAAAAAAAAAAAAAAAAAGGAGGTATTTGTTGGCAGTAGATGGATTTTACTAAATCAAAATTGTGATTCTTTAGTTATTTATTTTAGATTTGCAATTCTTATAATTTGTACTTTTTCTAAGTTTTCTTATTGCCGAGCCATAGTAATTGCACCTATTAAAGAAACTAGAAGAATTATGGAAATGAGTTCAAACGGAAGATAAAAATCGGTTGCTAAATGAATTCCAATTTGTTGAACATTATTTATGAGACCCTGTTCTACTATTTGGTTTGATCTTGTAGTCCAAAGAATTCCATACCACGACGTATCTGGGATAGTAGTCATTAGTGAAAAAACAATAGTTATACAAACGAGTGAAGTGAACCCATCTCCAATAGTCCAATAATTCTTATCTTTAGACCATTCTGAGCCATTTACGAACATTACAGCGAATATGATCAAGACATTTATGGCTCCCACATAAATAAGAAGTTGTGCGACAGCTACAAAGTAGGAATTTAATAAAAAATAGAATAAGGATATACAAACAAGAACTAATCCCAGCGAAAAGGCAGAATAAATGGGGTTGGTAAGTAATACTACTCCTAGACCCCCTAGTAGAAGAACAAATCCCCCAAATAGCATAAGAATCTCATGTATTGGTCCAGGTAAATCCATTATGGATAAAAAGAAATTAATAGTATAAAATTTTTCATGAACTGACTAAAACTAAAGGATTCAAGGAAGGAAAAAAGGATTAGGGTATTTTTTTGTGTATAAACTTATAGTTATAAATTATATTATATCACGAAAATCTAGTCTGATTTAAAATAAGAAATAATTTCCAATAAGCAGTAGTTTTTCGTTTTTCTTTATAGTTTAATTTTAAAGTTTAATAAAGAATTATTAGATTTTTATAACAGAAAGACAAAATCAAAGTTTAGTAATCAGTAATCGTTCTTGAATTCGAAGATTTTTCTTTGTTTATTTTACTTTCAGACGAATTCCTAATTGTTTGAATTGTGTAATCTCCCATTATGGAGATTGGTAACCGACTTAAAGCAATTTGATTGTAATTCAATTCATGACGATCATAGGTAGAAAGTTCATATTCTTCAGTCATTGATAAACAGCTTGTTGGACAGTACTCAACACAATTGCCACAAAATATACAAACTCCGAAATCAATACTATAATTAAGCAATTGTTTTCTTTTAATATCCTTTTCAAATCTCCAATCCACAACGGGTAAATCTATCGGACATACGCGAACACATACTTCACAAGCAATACATTTATCAAATTCAAAGTGGATTCGCCCTCGGAAACGCTCTGGTGTAATTGATTTTTCATAAGGGTAGTGAATCGTTATAGGTAAACGATTTGTGTGGGATAAGGTAGTTATGAAACTTTGACCTATGTACCTTGTAGCACGTATTGTTTGTTGACCATAACTCATGAACCCAGTTACCATAGGGAACATATTCATTCTAAATATCTATGAAAAAGATATGTTTCTTTCTCTTGTTTGAGAGAGCTTTTGTGTTGAAAATATTCTTACTATTATTGTATTATCTTATTTATAGTGAAACAAGTTGAGAAGAGGTTGTTAATAAGAGATTGCCCAGGGAAATAGGTAAAAGAAATTTCCATCCAAGATTTAATAACTGATCCATTCTCATCCTCGGTAAAGTCCATCTTATTGTGATAGAAATGAAGAGAAATAAATAAGCTTTAGTTAATGTAATAAATATACCCATTGTCATTTCCAAAATTCCAACTGCTTTATTCATTTGGAAAAAATCAAAAAAGGATATATAGGGAATAGATAAATTCCACCCGCCCAAGTAGAGAACTGTTACAAATAAAGAAGAAACTAATAAATTTAGGTAAGAAACAAGATAAAATAAACCATATTTGATACCGGAATATTCAGTTTGGTAACCTGCTACTAATTCTTCCTCCGCTTCTGGTAAATCAAAGGGTAATCTTTCACATTCTGCCAAAGAAGAAATTAAAAAAACCAGAAAACCTATAGGCTGACGCCAAATATTCCATCCAAAAAAACCGTATTTTGACTGTGCTTCAACTATATCAACTGTACTTGAACTGTTAGATAATCATAGTCGGTGATAACATCACAGTTCCCACCGCTATTTCAAAACCGTACATGAAACCTTAGCTTCATACGGCTTCTCTATGATCAGAAAAAGGAAAGGACTGTTTTGTTCCTAGCCCCGGGGGCGTAGATAGAATTAGATAAAATAAAATAGATTTGAAAGTCCTAAATTAGACCAAAGGAATTCCGTCTGCTAGAATAAGAAAAAGCGCTTCCGAATTGATCTCATCCTTTATAATATAATGAAAATTTTTCTTTGTTCAGTAATAACTTAATCTTGGAATAAAACACTTGTTACTTGTTATAGGAATTCAATTAATAAATGGAAAGAGTTGGGTATTAGTTCATGAGCAATTCTGCATGAATATGGATAGAGGAAGGAAATAATGAAAATTTTTTCTAGTGCACTCCATATCTTTTTTACTATTCTTCTTTCCCCAGGGAGGGGGTATTTAAAAAGAAAAAATGGATAAAGGGTTAATTCGTTCTTGATAGCCATTTCCTTAACAAGTGAATGGGAACATACTCTGGATCGGAATCCGAAGAAAGTACTACTTGATAATTTCTACAAATTGCAAGTCCTTATTATGATTCCTTTTATGGGCAAAAATCTCTAATGTTTTAGATTTTCCATTACTAATCCTTTATGTACTTTAGTGTTCCTAACCCTTCACTAACTTTTGGTGGATTCTTCTTATGGATTATTAAGTTATAGTAATAACTAGGAGTATTCTAGTAATGGAATTCCATATCGTGAATCCTTTATTCTTGGCCGCTTCAAGATATGATGACTAATTAAAAAATATCAACCTTGGGATAAAGAGTTTACACTGCTTATGTTTACTTCCACTTTTTTCTTGTACGTAGGAAATGAGATTTTTTCTTTTTACTACAAATTTATAAGCTGTTTTGTTTCACTCATATAGCTATCTAGTTTAACTTACCAACCCAAATACTAAATAAGAAAAGGAATATAAATAGTTAATGGATTTTATAGGAAAAAGATCTATTTTAACGAATCACACGTAGAGATATTGCTAGCACACAAAAAGTTAATGGTATTTCATAACTAATGGATTGAGCAGCAGCTCGTAGACCGCCTGAAAAAGAATATTTATTATTTGAGCTATATCCTGCCATAAGAAGACCAATAGGAGCTATACTTGAAATGGCAATCCATAAAAAAACACCAATACTAAGATCGGCTAAAACAAAATGATATCCCAAAGGGATAACTAAAAAACTTAATAAAACTGATATGACTGCTATAGAGGGTCCAATGCTAAATAAAGAAATATCTCCTCGGGATGGCAGAATATCTTCTTTAAAAAGTAGCTTAGTCCCATCTGCTATAGCTTGAAGCAGGCCCAGGGGGCCAGCATATTCAGGACCAATACGTTGTTGTATCGACGCAGATATTTCTCTTTCTAACCACACAATTACGAGTACCTCTATTGTTATTCCCAAAAGGAGGGTCAAAATGGGTAGAATCGATATCAGTCCATAGACTTCTTTTAATAATTCCAATTTCGAAAAAGAATTGATAGTTTCTACCTCTACCCTATCTATTATCATTTCAACGATCAACTTCCCCCATAATGATATCTATACTACCTAATATCGTCATGATATCAGCCAATTTCATTTTTTTAACTAGCTGAGGAAGAATTTGCAAATTAATAAACCCGGGTGGACGGATTTTCCATCTCCAGGGGAAAAGGCTATCATCTCCTACTAGATAAATCCCTAATTCACCTTTTGGGGCTTCTACTCTTACATAAAGCTCTTGTCTTGACAATTCAAAATTGGGCGAAGGTTTTTTACCAAGAAATTTATACTCAAAATCATTCCATTCAGAATTATTTTCTTTCTTAAAGCGTCGGACTTCTAAATTTTCATAAGGTCCTCCAGGAATTTTTTCTACAGCTTGTTGAATTATTTTGATGGATTCCCTCATTTCACCAATTCGTACTAAATAGCGAGCTAACGAATCCCCTTCTTTTTGCCATTGGACTTTCCAATCAAATTGGTTGTAAGACTCATAAGGATCTACTTTACGAAGATCCCATTGTATTCCAGAAGCTCGTAACATCGGTCCCGATAAGCCCCAATTTACTGCTTCTTCTCCGCTAATAAAACCTACTCCTTCAACTCGCTCTAAAAAAATTGGATTCTGTGTAATAAGTTGTTGATATTCAACAACTCCGCGTAAAAAATAATCACAGAAATCTAAACATTTATCGATCCATCCATAAGGTAGATCGGCGGCTACTCCTCCGATGCGAAAGTAATTGTGCATCATTCGCATACCTGTAGCAGCTTCAAATAGATCATATATTAATTCTCTCTCTCTAAAAATATAGAAAAAAGGAGTCTGTGCGCCGAGATCCGCCATAAAAGGTCCAAGCCATAGCAAGTGAGAAGCTATCCGGCTTAATTCTAACATAATTACCCTAATATAGCTGGCTCTTTGTGGTATTTGAATATTCTCCAAGAATTCTGGTGCATTTACTGTTATTGCTTCTGTAAACATAGTAGCTAAATAATCCCACCTTGTTACATAAGGTAAGTATTGTATAATAGTTCGGTTTTCCGCGATTTTTTCCATTCCTCTGTGTAAATACCCTAATATGGGTTCACAATCAATAACATCCTCACCATCGAGAGTAACGATCAGTCGAAGAACACCATGCATTGATGGGTGTTGAGGGCCCATATTGACTATCATGAGATCTTTTCTTGTAAGCGGTAGACTCATATCCTTTCTTCCTTAATTCATTATTCCATGAAAATGGATTATTCCATGAATTCCTCAAAGCGAGGCTCATCAAAATGAAAAATCTAAGACTACTATAAGACTACTAAAAAAATAATAAAACAAGAAAAAAATTTGAACGATTAAATTACTGCTCCCGAATATTCAACTGACCGATTAATTTCTTATAACGTACTCTATTTTTCTTTGCCAAATAAGCCAGCAAACGTCGACGTTTTCCCAAAAGTCTTCGTAGACCTCTTTCCGATGAAAAATCTTTTTTGTGTAATTCCAAATGTGAAGCAAGTCTCCGTATCTTATTGGTGAAACTGAATACTTGAAATTCAACAGAACCCCTGTTTTCTTCTTTTTCTTCTTTAACCATAAATCCAAAAATTTTTCTACCTCCTTTCTTTTTCATGTATTTTTCTGATCAGGAAAAATACAAAATTATGTCAGTTATTTTGAAGTTATTCTAATCTCGTACACACACAAATTTGCAATTATTCATCTACTACTGGAATTTGGATTTATTTTATCGATGCAAATTGGATTTGGATAGAAGGGTACATTCTTTCTAATATTTTAGATAGAAGAAATGTTTCTTCTATCTAAAATATTAGAAAGAATTTTGCTGATTTATTTATTGCTATATGCAATTTATGGAATTGATACACCATTTAATTGATATCATTTAGCAAAATGAAACACAGCATATGCATCCATCTTTTGGCTCGAGAATTTCACGGGATAGAGATATGGTATAAGAAATAGACTATTAAGTAACTCTAAATGAATTGTGGATACATCTGTATCCTTAACATACTGAAACGATTGTCATTATTCGTATCAAACCAATAGCGATTCATACAAGCTAAATCTTCTAATCAATGGTGGGCCAATAATGAATTTTTTTGCATATGTATTAAGACGCTTGGCCTGATTTCGAAATTGTCCAGAGTTTTATATGTTGTTTTCATTGCAAAATGATGGGTCTCCTTCCATAACTTTCCAATTACGAGTACGAGAATTGAAAGACATGAAAATTCTCAATTCTCTACGGCGTCTAGTAGATAGAAACAAGAAAATCAGAAGAATCTTTCTCTCTATTCACTATCATTCCGCGTCTTCGACTTCTATTAGTTTCTTTTCTTCTTTAATGCAATAGCTATAGTTTGATATAAGAATCCATTTCTCAAAGTAATGGAAACCATTCTCTTATAGGAAATGGTTCGAAAATCGCTATTCCACCTTTTAGGTATCGTGAAAAGTGATACCTGTGAAGATCGTGCATTTCAGTCAAATTCAGATCCGTTTTTCGAGTCCATGATATAATATAACCAAATTGGATAGATCTTCCACCTGTTTAGCTAAGAAAGAATAGATACAGAGGTGGATAATAGATCGATATGAAGATCATGAGCTGCCCCATAATGAAATCGCCAGTAGTCGCGAATATCTCCTTCTTCCCTAATCCAAGATTGGAGAAAGAAGATCTAAGAGGGACCTATGGAGAATGTAGTCAGAAATCCATAATAGAGTCCGACCACAACGACCGAATTAATTATCCTCATCGAGAAACTTAGACTACTAAATAGAAAAGATTTGAAAATCATGGCATGGGTCTCCTTTTTTTCTTTCTTTAGAGTTTTCTATATGCACAATTTCTCGATGTTTCGATGAGAATTTCTTGACTTTCCATATATAGAAAGAGATAGACTATAAATGACATCTCTTATGTCAATAAGACCAAAGGGATGGATATTAAATGATAGGAAGTGCTAGGAAGTGAAATAGAATGAAATAGAGCCACTTTGGGCTTCCCTATGAAATGAGGCATGGAACGGAGCCACTACGAAGAAATTATGGGAGTTACGAAAGAAGCTTCGGACTCATATTGTTCATGGGTTGAGAGCGGGAGTTGAACTCTAGGAGGTCGAATCCCCCCTTGTTCCTCAGTAGCTCAGTGGTAGAGCGGTCGGCTGTTAACTGACTGGTCGTAGGTTCGAATCCTACTTGGGGAGATTTTATTCATTCTTTAATGTAAGAATTTTAATGTAAGAATAAAGAATTGAATTAAAGGGCTTGCTTTGACCCTTAGGAGTAGGTAACCCGTTCGCTATCCTTGTTTCTATTTCTATTGCATTCTATCTCATCGTATCACATTCTGTTCTACGATTCCACTTCGACAAAAGGAAAGAGCATACCTAAGTTCAATAGCTTTACGTCCGCTATCCCGATCATGATTTTCCTACCCTCAGGGGGAAAGTAAAGGCCCTTCCCCCTTTGGAAGGCTGTGGGCGAGGAGGGATTCGAACCCCCGACACCGTGGTTCGTAGCCACGTGCTCTAATCCTCTGAGCTACAGGCCCAGCTGTCTCCACTGGATCTCTTCCCGGGGGTACCCCTTCATTTCAGGTTAAGAAGATGGGAAAGCGCCTTTCTCTCTATAAGAACAGTGCGTTCCGAGGTGTGAAGTGGGAGAGAGGGGATGTGATGATTGAGGTTTTGAATAAGACGACCTTTGCATTTTAGATTTGGATCTTTTTCTTATTTCAAAATAGTGAAAAAGTCAAATAAGAGGTGTTAAGCTTTTTATCATTCTGGCATCGAGCTATTTTGCCGCAGGACCTCCCCTACAGTATCGTCACCGCAGTAGAGTTTAACCACCAAATTCGGGATGGATTGGTGTGGTTCCTCTACGCCTAGGACACCAGAATATCGAACCATGAACGAGGAAAGGCATGAGATAAATATTGGCTAGTAATTGTGAAGCCCCAATTCTTGACTGAAAGGGACACCAAAGGCCTCTGCCCTCCCTCTCTATCTATCCAAGAGATGGAAGGGCAGAGCTTTTTTTTGGTTTTTTCATCTTTTCATCAAAGAGTTGAACAATGAAGATAGATGGCAAGTGCCTGATCGATTTGATCAGGCCGTGTAGGAACAAGGTTCAAATCGTTCGTTCGTTAGGATGCCTCAGCTGCATACATCACTGCACTTCCACTTGACACCTATTTAAACGGCTCGTCTCGCCGCTACCTTATCCTATTTCCATACTTCTGTCGCTCCATCCCCGTATGGGTGGAGAACCCGTCGCTGTCTCGGCTGTGATACCGGAGGCTCTAGGGAAGTCGGAGGAGAGAGCACTCATCTTGGGGTGGGCTTACTACTTATATGCTTTCAGCAGTTATCCTCTCCGCACTTGGCTACCCAGCGTTTACCGTAGGCACGATAACTGGTACACCAGAGGTGCGTCCTTCCCGGTCCTCTCGTACTAGGGAAAGGTCCTCTCAATGCTCTAACGCCCACACCGGATATGGACCGAACTGTCTCACGACGTTCTGAACCCAGCTCACGTACCGCATTAATGGGCGAACAGCCCAACCCTTGGAACCACCTACAGCTCCAGGTGGCGAAGAGCCGACATCGAGGTGCCAAACCTTCCCGTCGATGTGGACTCTTGGGGAAGATCAGCCTGTTATCCCTAGAGTAACTTTTATCCGTTGAGCGACGGCCCTTCCACTCGGCACCGTCGGATCACTAAGGCCGACTTTCGTCTCTGCTCGACGGGTGAGTCTTGCAGTCAAGCTCCCTTCTGCCTTTGCACTCGAGGACCAATGTCCGTCTGGC
>NW_028260532.1:10000-25000 GCF_056163025.1 Triticum urartu
AATGAAAACAACATATAAAACTCTGGACAATTTCGAAATCAGGCCAAGCGTCTTAATACATATGCAAAAAAATTCATTATTGGCCCACCATTGATTAGAAGATTTAGCTTGTATGAATCGCTATTGGTTTGATACGAATAATGACAATCGTTTCAGTATGTTAAGGATACAGATGTATCCACAATTCATTTAGAGTTACTTAATAGTCTATTTCTTATACCATATCTCTATCCCGTGAAATTCTCGAGCCAAAAGATGGATGCATATGCTGTGTTTCATTTTGCTAAATGATATCAATTAAATGGTGTATCAATTCCATAAATTGCATATAGCAATAAATAAATCAGCAAAATTCTTTCTAATATTTTAGATAGAAGAAACATTTCTTCTATCTAAAATATTAGAAAGAATGTACCCTTCTATCCAAATCCAATTTGCATCGATAAAATAAATCCAAATTCCAGTAGTAGATGAATAATTGCAAATTTGTGTGTGTACGAGATTAGAATAACTTCAAAATAACTGACATAATTTTGTATTTTTCCTGATCAGAAAAATACATGAAAAAGAAAGGAGGTAGAAAAATTTTTGGATTTATGGTTAAAGAAGAAAAAGAAGAAAACAGGGGTTCTGTTGAATTTCAAGTATTCAGTTTCACCAATAAGATACGGAGACTTGCTTCACATTTGGAATTACACAAAAAAGATTTTTCATCGGAAAGAGGTCTACGAAGACTTTTGGGAAAACGTCGACGTTTGCTGGCTTATTTGGCAAAGAAAAATAGAGTACGTTATAAGAAATTAATCGGTCAGTTGAATATTCGGGAGCAGTAATTTAATCGTTCAAATTTTTTTCTTGTTTTATTATTTTTTTAGTAGTCTTATAGTAGTCTTAGATTTTTCATTTTGATGAGCCTCGCTTTGAGGAATTCATGGAATAATCCATTTTCATGGAATAATGAATTAAGGAAGAAAGGATATGAGTCTACCGCTTACAAGAAAAGATCTCATGATAGTCAATATGGGCCCTCAACACCCATCAATGCATGGTGTTCTTCGACTGATCGTTACTCTCGATGGTGAGGATGTTATTGATTGTGAACCCATATTAGGGTATTTACACAGAGGAATGGAAAAAATCGCGGAAAACCGAACTATTATACAATACTTACCTTATGTAACAAGGTGGGATTATTTAGCTACTATGTTTACAGAAGCAATAACAGTAAATGCACCAGAATTCTTGGAGAATATTCAAATACCACAAAGAGCCAGCTATATTAGGGTAATTATGTTAGAATTAAGCCGGATAGCTTCTCACTTGCTATGGCTTGGACCTTTTATGGCGGATCTCGGCGCACAGACTCCTTTTTTCTATATTTTTAGAGAGAGAGAATTAATATATGATCTATTTGAAGCTGCTACAGGTATGCGAATGATGCACAATTACTTTCGCATCGGAGGAGTAGCCGCCGATCTACCTTATGGATGGATCGATAAATGTTTAGATTTCTGTGATTATTTTTTACGCGGAGTTGTTGAATATCAACAACTTATTACACAGAATCCAATTTTTTTAGAGCGAGTTGAAGGAGTAGGTTTTATTAGCGGAGAAGAAGCAGTAAATTGGGGCTTATCGGGACCGATGTTACGAGCTTCTGGAATACAATGGGATCTTCGTAAAGTAGATCCTTATGAGTCTTACAACCAATTTGATTGGAAAGTCCAATGGCAAAAAGAAGGGGATTCGTTAGCTCGCTATTTAGTACGAATTGGTGAAATGAGGGAATCCATCAAAATAATTCAACAAGCTGTAGAAAAAATTCCTGGAGGACCTTATGAAAATTTAGAAGTCCGACGCTTTAAGAAAGAAAATAATTCTGAATGGAATGATTTTGAGTATAAATTTCTTGGTAAAAAACCTTCGCCCAATTTTGAATTGTCAAGACAAGAGCTTTATGTAAGAGTAGAAGCCCCAAAAGGTGAATTAGGGATTTATCTAGTAGGAGATGATAGCCTTTTCCCCTGGAGATGGAAAATCCGTCCACCCGGGTTTATTAATTTGCAAATTCTTCCTCAGCTAGTTAAAAAAATGAAATTGGCTGATATCATGACGATATTAGGTAGTATAGATATCATTATGGGGGAAGTTGATCGTTGAAATGATAATAGATAGGGTAGAGGTAGAAACTATCAATTCTTTTTCGAAATTGGAATTATTAAAAGAAGTCTATGGACTGATATCGATTCTACCCATTTTGACCCTCCTTTTGGGAATAACAATAGAGGTACTCGTAATTGTGTGGTTAGAAAGAGAAATATCTGCGTCGATACAACAACGTATTGGTCCTGAATATGCTGGCCCCCTGGGCCTGCTTCAAGCTATAGCAGATGGGACTAAGCTACTTTTTAAAGAAGATATTCTGCCATCCCGAGGAGATATTTCTTTATTTAGCATTGGACCCTCTATAGCAGTCATATCAGTTTTATTAAGTTTTTTAGTTATCCCTTTGGGATATCATTTTGTTTTAGCCGATCTTAGTATTGGTGTTTTTTTATGGATTGCCATTTCAAGTATAGCTCCTATTGGTCTTCTTATGGCAGGATATAGCTCAAATAATAAATATTCTTTTTCAGGCGGTCTACGAGCTGCTGCTCAATCCATTAGTTATGAAATACCATTAACTTTTTGTGTGCTAGCAATATCTCTACGTGTGATTCGTTAAAATAGATCTTTTTCCTATAAAATCCATTAACTATTTATATTCCTTTTCTTATTTAGTATTTGGGTTGGTAAGTTAAACTAGATAGCTATATGAGTGAAACAAAACAGCTTATAAATTTGTAGTAAAAAGAAAAAATCTCATTTCCTACGTACAAGAAAAAAGTGGAAGTAAACATAAGCAGTGTAAACTCTTTATCCCAAGGTTGATATTTTTTAATTAGTCATCATATCTTGAAGCGGCCAAGAATAAAGGATTCACGATATGGAATTCCATTACTAGAATACTCCTAGTTATTACTATAACTTAATAATCCATAAGAAGAATCCACCAAAAGTTAGTGAAGGGTTAGGAACACTAAAGTACATAAAGGATTAGTAATGGAAAATCTAAAACATTAGAGATTTTTGCCCATAAAAGGAATCATAATAAGGACTTGCAATTTGTAGAAATTATCAAGTAGTACTTTCTTCGGATTCCGATCCAGAGTATGTTCCCATTCACTTGTTAAGGAAATGGCTATCAAGAACGAATTAACCCTTTATCCATTTTTTCTTTTTAAATACCCCCTCCCTGGGGAAAGAAGAATAGTAAAAAAGATATGGAGTGCACTAGAAAAAATTTTCATTATTTCCTTCCTCTATCCATATTCATGCAGAATTGCTCATGAACTAATACCCAACTCTTTCCATTTATTAATTGAATTCCTATAACAAGTAACAAGTGTTTTATTCCAAGATTAAGTTATTACTGAACAAAGAAAAATTTTCATTATATTATAAAGGATGAGATCAATTCGGAAGCGCTTTTTCTTATTCTAGCAGACGGAATTCCTTTGGTCTAATTTAGGACTTTCAAATCTATTTTATTTTATCTAATTCTATCTACGCCCCCGGGGCTAGGAACAAAACAGTCCTTTCCTTTTTCTGATCATAGAGAAGCCGTATGAAGCTAAGGTTTCATGTACGGTTTTGAAATAGCGGTGGGAACTGTGATGTTATCACCGACTATGATTATCTAACAGTTCAAGTACAGTTGATATAGTTGAAGCACAGTCAAAATACGGTTTTTTTGGATGGAATATTTGGCGTCAGCCTATAGGTTTTCTGGTTTTTTTAATTTCTTCTTTGGCAGAATGTGAAAGATTACCCTTTGATTTACCAGAAGCGGAGGAAGAATTAGTAGCAGGTTACCAAACTGAATATTCCGGTATCAAATATGGTTTATTTTATCTTGTTTCTTACCTAAATTTATTAGTTTCTTCTTTATTTGTAACAGTTCTCTACTTGGGCGGGTGGAATTTATCTATTCCCTATATATCCTTTTTTGATTTTTTCCAAATGAATAAAGCAGTTGGAATTTTGGAAATGACAATGGGTATATTTATTACATTAACTAAAGCTTATTTATTTCTCTTCATTTCTATCACAATAAGATGGACTTTACCGAGGATGAGAATGGATCAGTTATTAAATCTTGGATGGAAATTTCTTTTACCTATTTCCCTGGGCAATCTCTTATTAACAACCTCTTCTCAACTTGTTTCACTATAAATAAGATAATACAATAATAGTAAGAATATTTTCAACACAAAAGCTCTCTCAAACAAGAGAAAGAAACATATCTTTTTCATAGATATTTAGAATGAATATGTTCCCTATGGTAACTGGGTTCATGAGTTATGGTCAACAAACAATACGTGCTACAAGGTACATAGGTCAAAGTTTCATAACTACCTTATCCCACACAAATCGTTTACCTATAACGATTCACTACCCTTATGAAAAATCAATTACACCAGAGCGTTTCCGAGGGCGAATCCACTTTGAATTTGATAAATGTATTGCTTGTGAAGTATGTGTTCGCGTATGTCCGATAGATTTACCCGTTGTGGATTGGAGATTTGAAAAGGATATTAAAAGAAAACAATTGCTTAATTATAGTATTGATTTCGGAGTTTGTATATTTTGTGGCAATTGTGTTGAGTACTGTCCAACAAGCTGTTTATCAATGACTGAAGAATATGAACTTTCTACCTATGATCGTCATGAATTGAATTACAATCAAATTGCTTTAAGTCGGTTACCAATCTCCATAATGGGAGATTACACAATTCAAACAATTAGGAATTCGTCTGAAAGTAAAATAAACAAAGAAAAATCTTCGAATTCAAGAACGATTACTGATTACTAAACTTTGATTTTGTCTTTCTGTTATAAAAATCTAATAATTCTTTATTAAACTTTAAAATTAAACTATAAAGAAAAACGAAAAACTACTGCTTATTGGAAATTATTTCTTATTTTAAATCAGACTAGATTTTCGTGATATAATATAATTTATAACTATAAGTTTATACACAAAAAAATACCCTAATCCTTTTTTCCTTCCTTGAATCCTTTAGTTTTAGTCAGTTCATGAAAAATTTTATACTATTAATTTCTTTTTATCCATAATGGATTTACCTGGACCAATACATGAGATTCTTATGCTATTTGGGGGATTTGTTCTTCTACTAGGGGGTCTAGGAGTAGTATTACTTACCAACCCCATTTATTCTGCCTTTTCGCTGGGATTAGTTCTTGTTTGTATATCCTTATTCTATTTTTTATTAAATTCCTACTTTGTAGCTGTCGCACAACTTCTTATTTATGTGGGAGCCATAAATGTCTTGATCATATTCGCTGTAATGTTCGTAAATGGCTCAGAATGGTCTAAAGATAAGAATTATTGGACTATTGGAGATGGGTTCACTTCACTCGTTTGTATAACTATTGTTTTTTCACTAATGACTACTATCCCAGATACGTCGTGGTATGGAATTCTTTGGACTACAAGATCAAACCAAATAGTAGAACAGGGTCTCATAAATAATGTTCAACAAATTGGAATTCATTTAGCAACCGATTTTTATCTTCCGTTTGAACTCATTTCCATAATTCTTCTAGTTTCTTTAATAGGTGCAATTACTATGGCTCGGCAATAAGAAAACTTAGAAAAAGTACAAATTATAAGAATTGCAAATCTAAAATAAATAACTAAAGAATCACAATTTTGATTTAGTAAAATCCATCTACTGCCAACAAATACCTCCTTTTTTTTTTTTTTTTTTTTCTTTTGTTGTGTAATTGTTCTATTGTAATTAATTGAATCGGTTCAATTCTTGCCCTCATATTGAAATGAATCGAGATTGATAAGGAGTTAGTTAATGATGTTTGAGCATGTACTTTTTTTGAGTGTCTATTTATTTTCGATTGGTATCTATGGATTGATCACAAGCCGAAACATGGTTAGAGCTCTAATATGTCTTGAACTTATACTGAATTCAATTAATCTAAATCTCGTAACATTTTCTGATCTATTTGATAGTCGCCAATTAAAAGGAGATATTTTCGCAATTTTTGTTATAGCCCTTGCAGCTGCTGAAGCCGCTATTGGACTATCCATTCTTTCTTCCATCCATCGTAATAGGAAATCCACTCGTATCAATCAATCTAATTTATTGAATAATTAGACTTTTGAATAATTAGACATAGAATCCTCTAAACAAAGGCGCACATATTAAAATAAATAGAAATCAATACTATTTTCTTAGTATTATTTGAGAATATCCATTTTTTTTAGTAGATTATTGCATAGTATTCTTTTTCACTTAAATGAATTTTTGTATTTGTAATTCATTGATATTGCAATTTGAATATTGCAATAATTTATATTGAAAAGACGATAGCCAATTTATTGGCTAATTCGAATTCGTCTGTACAATTCGTAAAATTCTTTCTTATTTCTTATTTATTGTTGAAATCCAAAATTAAAGTCTCTTGGCTCTCTTCACGCTTTCTCACAAACAGATTAAAAAATAGATTTTTTTTTTTGAAGTTTGGATAAACCATTGCTTCGTCTGGTGTCTACAATACATATGACTCATTATAGTACTAATTTCATTTTTACCAGATCGAAAAATTTTATGTTGAAAAGAAAAATTTATAGATCCAATGTCACATTCCGTAAAAATTTACGATACATGTATAGGATGCACTCAATGTGTACGAGCTTGTCCAACAGATGTATTAGAAATGATACCCTGGGATGGATGTAAAGCCAAGCAAATTGCTTCCGCGCCGAGAACCGAAGATTGTGTGGGTTGTAAGAGATGTGAATCTGCCTGCCCGACAGATTTTTTAAGTGTCCGCGTTTATTTAGGGCCTGAAACAACACGTAGCATGGCTCTATCTTATTGATACGTTACAAAAAACTTCACTCGAATCGTCTGATTCCTCTTTACCGAAGAAGCCTGTGCTCGAAATAATCGAGCACGGGCTTTTCTGGTCAAAACGTATCTTGTCTTTATCACTTTATCATGAGTTATTTTCCTTGGTTAACAATACTTGTTGTTTTGCCGATATTTGCAGGTTCATTAATTTTCTTTTTACCTCATAAGGGAAACAAAGTCGTTAGGTGGTATACTATATCTATTTGTTTATTAGAATTCCTTCTAATGACTTATGCGTTCTGTTATCATTTCCAACTGGAGGATCCCTTAATCCAATTAAAGGAGGATTATAAATGGATAGATGTCTTCGATTTCCACTGGAGATTGGGAATCGATGGACTTTCATTAGGATCTATTTTATTGACAGGATTTATCACTACTTTAGCTACTTTAGCAGCTTGGCCAATTACACGGAATTCGCGATTATTCTATTTCCTGATGCTCGCAATGTATAGTGGTCAAATAGGATTATTTTCTTCGCGAGACCTTTTACTTTTTTTTATCATGTGGGAGTTAGAATTAATTCCTGTTTACTTACTTTTATCCATGTGGGGGGGGAAGAGGCGTCTATATTCAGCTACAAAGTTTATTTTGTATACTGCAGGCGGTTCCATTTTTTTCTTAATCGGAGTTCTGGGTATGGGCTTATATGGTTCCAACGAACCAGGATTAGATTTGGAAAGATTAATTAATCAATCATACCCTGCAACCTTGGAAATACTTTTATATTTTGGCTTCCTTATTGCTTATGCTGTCAAATTGCCGATTATACCCCTACATACGTGGTTACCAGATACCCATGGGGAAGCACATTATAGTACATGTATGCTTTTAGCGGGAATATTATTAAAGATGGGAGCATATGGATTGATTCGGATCAACATGGAATTGTTACCTCATGCTCATTATCTATTTTCGCCCTGGTTAGTAATAATAGGAGCGATCCAAATAATCTATGCAGCTTCAACTTCTCTTGGTCAACGAAATTTCAAAAAAAGAATAGCTTATTCCTCTGTATCTCACATGGGTTTCATAATTATAGGAATTGGTTCCATAACCAACATTGGACTCAATGGAGCTATTTTACAAATATTATCCCATGGATTTATTGGTGCTACACTTTTTTTCTTGGCAGGAACCGCTTCTGATAGAATGCGTCTTGTTTATCTCGAAGAACTGGGGGGAATATCTATCCCAATGCCTAAAATTTTTACCATGTTTAGTAGCTTTTCAATGGCTTCTCTTGCCTTACCAGGAATGAGTGGTTTTGTCGCAGAATTAGTAGTATTTTTTGGACTAATTACTAGTCCAAAATTTCTGTTAATGCCAAAAACACTAATTACTTTTGTAATGGCAATTGGAATGATATTAACTCCTATTTATTTATTATCTATGTTACGCCAGATGTTCTATGGATACAAGCTATTTAATGTTCCAAACGCAAATTTTGTGGATTCTGGACCACGAGAACTCTTTATTTTAATCTGTATCTTTTTACCAGTAATAGGAATTGGTATTTATCCAGATTTTGTTCTCTCCCTATCCGTTGACAGGGTAGAGGCTCTCTTATCCAATTATTATCCTAAATAGGTTTGCTTTTTTTTACTCGTCTGCTCTATTAATGCAGAAATAAGTAAAAAAGTATATAATGCAGAAATAAGTAAAAAAGTATAATTAGATCTATCTCGAATTTTTGAGAACCCTTTGATAAGGCGTTCAAGGGGTTCTCAAATAAAACATAAAAGTAAAAACCTTCATTTCATGAAGGTTTTATTTTATGTAATCATTTAGGTGTTAATGTAAACGAACCATAACTATGTAAGCCTATTCCTAATAGATTTATACCAAAATAACAAATCCAAATTATAAGAAATCCTATCAAAGCTATAAGTGCAGAATTCGTACCCTTCCAATTTGGATTTGTTCTACTATGTAAATAAATTGCGAATATGGTCCAAGTAATAAATGCCCAAGTTTCCTTAGGATCCCAATTCCAATAGGATCCCCAGGCCTCATTAGCCCATACTGCTCCACAAAGAATACCTACGGTTAAAAGGGTAAATCCTAGGCTAATGACACGATAACTCCAAGAATCCAAACGCTCCGTTAATTGATATTTGTAATAATTTGGAAATGAAGGGACAGAGGTTCTTTTTAAAGCACTTCTTTTTGCATAAAAATATTTAATATCACTAAAGAAAAATGTTTTATTTAAAACATTTTTTTTCTTTTTAGAAAAGAAATGGAAATTATTTCGAAATCTAATGATTAGAATAGCGGCAGATAATAAGGATCCGCACAAAAGAGTTGCATAGCTTAATAACATCATACTGACATGCATCATTAACCACTGAGATTGTAGAGCAGGTACTAGTATCGTGGATTGATGCATTTCAGTTAAAAGACCCGATGTGGCAAAGCCTTGCGTTAAAATAGTACTTGGCGTAGTTATTGTGCTTAAATCATTTTTAGAGTTCTGTATTTTAGGAATGGTATGAAGAATATACAGGGCCCATGAAAGGAAGATCAATGACTCATATAAATTACTTAATGGAAAATGTCCCGAGGAAGCCCAACGAGAAACTAAGAATCCTGTTATAGAGAAAAAAGTAACTATCATTCCTTTTTCTGACGAATCGCGTAATCCTCCAAGTTCACGAACTAATAAGGTTATAAAATGAATCGTAATCACAATTGAAATCGTTGAGAAAGAGATATGAGTTAGTATATGTTCTAAAGTTGCAAATAGCATAAGGGGAAGGTCCCATTACAAAATTGTAAATTTCGAATTGATTTCTAATCTATTGTATTCTTTTTCAAGAATGCCGCCACTCGGATTCGAACCGAGATGCTTGAGCACTGCTTCCTAAGAGCAGCGCGTGTCTACCAATTTCACCATGGCGGCTAACTTCAAATAATAGGTAACTTAAAAGAATAATAGCTATTATCTTGGGAATCGTCGATATTGGGAAAGTCCATAAAATTTAGGAACATTAGAGTTTTCATTAAAATAGACTTCGTTTGGTAGTATCGTTTCCATTTTTTTTTTTTACAATAAACTCTTGCTTTGCCCAATAGAAACACAAACACTGCTTGAAAGAGTTGGAACTTCTTTTTTCTAACTTGCAATTATAGAACTAATTTTTTCTAATTAATTTCCCCTTTACATTTTGAAAATTCTTTCAATACAATGAAAAAAATCCAAAAGGGTTTCTATTTAATGATGAAATTAAAATAAAATGGATAAATAGAAAAGGCTTTTTGGATTTTTTAAAAATTTCTAGAATGAAAGTCTTTATGCTCTTATTAATAAGATTTACTAACCTTATGATTTTGGAGAAGATAGGTGGAAGTTGTAAGTCCTATTGTAAGAATACTCCACTTTTCATAATTTTCCTAATAGAATATGAGGATTCTATTAGGAAAATTATGAAAAGTTCATTGATAGGAAAAGAATACTTAGCACACAGTATACCAAACAAAACTTTTTTTTTCTTGTATATATAAGATAAGAGGGGTTTTTTGTTCTAAGAATATTGTACCGAGTAATTCGACACATAAAAGTACATTCAAAGAAGAATCCAAATTATTAAATAATTGGAATTCTTTTTTGATAAGTCAATTCATATTATTCCAAAATCTTATTATTTGTTTGTTGCCCAGAAAAACCCTTTGGTTTTGGATGCTCATTACCGCTCGAAAATGATCTTGATTTTACTAAAGAATAAGATTGTACTATGGAAAAATAAGTCTTTTTCTTCCAAATATTTTTACGAATACGCTTTTTTGACATTGAAGTACGTTTTTTTGGAACTGCCATTCAAAAAGGAAATTACTTTTTTCTAGTTGTATGTGAAAGACATCTATTGCTGCAAATCAATCCTTCTTTCTTCTTTTTATTAGTATTTATACTTAGATACTGAAAGATACTTAAATTTTGAATTATTTTTTACTTCATTTTGTCTAATGCGGATAAGACAACAAGAATTTTTTAACATTTTTTCTTTATATATTTTATACTTTTTTTTTAATAATATAGAATATATAGAAGGGTTTCTCATTTAAATCTATTTATATCTATTTATATATCAAGTATACTCCATATATAGATATATGGTATGGAAGCCTATCCCCCATATAAGATAAGACGGGGGGATAAAAAGAAGGGAAAATGAAAATAGTTAATTAAGTTCAGAATGGTATTCCATAAAGGAAAGGAATTCCAATCAAAACAAAAAATACTGAGTCTCTTAAACAAGACATTCTAAAACTTAGGTAATTTATAGTCATTAGAATTTTAGTTCTATATGAAGTAAGGACTATTCGATAATTTCTTATAAACATAGGTTTTCATTGGAATTCACTCAATCAGTTAATTATGGAACAAGAGAGCTGTTTCATCTTTGTTTTAAAGAAATATAAAAATGAATTATGAATAGAAAGTAAAATGATTCCACTTTTTTTTTTTTATTTTTATAAATATCTTTATTTAGTTAATAAAATAACTTCGTTACCTAGTTATTTTATTAACTTTTTTAATTTAACCAACTAAACCCATTCTTAATTTTTAATTATTTCAATGAGATAAATTTTGGAAAAATTAAGAATTTCAGTATTTTTTCTTATTCTTTTTATTTATTCTTTCAGAAAGAGATAAGAATTGGTTTGGTGAATCGGAAACAATTTTATAGAAAAATTGAAGTAAAAATTGAAGTAAAAATTGCAATTTCTTTTCTTATGGAACATACATATCAATATGCATGGGTAATCCCTCTTCTCCCACTTCCAGTTATTATGTCAATGGGATTTGGCCTTATTCTTATTCCGACAGCAACAAAAAATCTTCGTCGCATATGGGCTTTTCCTAGTGTTTTACTCTTAAGTATAGCTATGGTATTCTCAGTTCAACTGTCTATTCAACAAATAAATGGAAGTTCGATCTATCAATATCTATGGTCTTGGACCGTCAATAATGATTTTTCTTTAGAATTTGGATACTTGATTGACCCACTTACTTCTATTATGTTAATACTAATTACTACTGTAGGAATCCTGGTTCTTATTTATAGTGATGGTTATATGTCTCACGATGAAGGATATTTGAGATTTTTTGTTTATATAAGTTTTTTCAATACTTCCATGTTGGGATTGGTTACTAGCTCCAATTTGATACAAATTTATTTTTTTTGGGAACTCGTGGGAATGTGTTCTTATTTATTGATAGGCTTTTGGTTTACACGACCAATCGCAGCGAGTGCTTGTCAAAAAGCTTTTGTAACTAATCGTGTAGGGGATTTTGGTCTATTATTAGGAATTTTAGGTTTTTTTTGGATAACAGGTAGTTTAGAGTTTAGGGATTTGTTCAAAATAGCTAATAACTGGATTCCTAATAATGGAATTAACTCTTTACTTACTACTTTGTGTGCTTTTTTATTATTCCTTGGTGCAGTTGCGAAATCCGCACAATTCCCTCTTCACGTATGGTTACCCGATGCTATGGAAGGGCCCACTCCTATTTCGGCTCTTATACACGCAGCAACTATGGTTGCTGCGGGAATTTTTCTTCTAGCTCGACTTCTTCCTCTTTTCATATCTTTACCTTTGATAATGAGTTTTATTTCTTTAGTAGGTACAATAACACTATTCTTAGGAGCTACTTTAGCTCTTGCTCAGAGAGATATTAAAAGAAGCTTAGCCTATTCTACAATGTCTCAATTGGGTTATATGATGTTAGCTCTAGGTATAGGTTCTTATCAAGCTGCTTTATTCCATTTGATCACTCATGCTTATTCAAAAGCTTTATTGTTCTTGGGATCCGGATCCGTTATTCATTCAATGGAACCTCTTGTTGGATATTCACCAGATAAAAGTCAAAATATGGTTCTTATGGGCGGTTTAAGAAAATACATTCCAATCACAAGAACTACTTTTTTATGGGGTACACTTTCTCTTTGTGGTATTCCACCTCTTGCTTGCTTCTGGTCCAAAGATGAAATCCTTAGTAATAGTTGGTTGTATTCGCCCTTTTTTGGAATAATAGCCTCCTTTACTGCAGGATTAACTGCCTTTTATATGTTTCGGATATATTTACTTACATTTGATGGGTATTTGCGTGTTCATTTTCAAAATTACAGTAGCACTAAAGAGAGTTCCTTGTATTCAATATCCTTATGGGGAAAAAGGATACCCAAAGGAGTGAATAGGGATTTCGTTTTATCAACAACGAAGAGTGGAGTTTCTTTTTTTTCACAAAATATACCAAAAATTCAAGGTAATACAAGAAATAGGATAGGATCCTTTACTACGTCTTTTGGGGCTAAAAAAACTTTTGCCTATCCGCATGAAACGGGAAATACTATGTTATTTCCTCTTCTTATATTACTACTTTTCACTTTGTTCATTGGATTCATAGGAATCTCTTTTGATAATGGAGGAATTGGTAATGGAATAGCAGAGTTAACCATATTATCAAAGTGGTTAACTCCCTCAATAAACTTTACCCAGGAAAGTTCTAATTCTTTTGTAAATTCATATGAATTTATTACTAATGCAATTTCTTCTGTAAGTCTAGCTATCTTTGGTTTATTCATAGCATATATCTTCTATGGATCCGCTTATTCTTTTTTTCAGAATTTGGATTTAATAAACTCTTTTTACAAAGGAAATCCTAAAAAAGAATTTTTAGATCAAGTAAAAAAAAATATATACAGTTGGTCATATAATCGTGGTTATATAGATATTTTCTATACTAGGGTCTTTACCCTCGGTATAAGAGGGTTAACCGAACTCACGGAGTTTTTTGATAAGGGTGTTATTGATGGAATTACCAATGGAGTGGGTCTTGCTAGTTTTTGTATAGGAGAGGAAATTAAATATGTAGGGGGAGGTCGAATCTCGTCTTATTTATTCTTTTTTTTATGTTATGTATCTGTGTTTTTATTCTTTTTTCTTTCTTAAGTTAAGGAATTTACAACAAGTCTCTTGCAAAAATAACTATCCTATCCCCTTTCTACAATCTCTCTATATCCTTGTTACATAAGGTAAGTATTGTATAATAGTTCGGTTTTCCGCGATTTTTTCCATTCCTCTGTGTAAATACCCTAATATGGGTTCACAATCAATAACATCCTCACCATCGAGAGTAACGATCAGTCGAAGAACACCATGCATTGATGGGTGTTGAGGGCCCATATTGACTATCATGAGATCTTTTCTTGTAAGCGGTAGACTCATATCCTTTCTTCCTTAATTCATTATTCCATGAAAATGGATTATTCCATGAATTCCTCAAAGCGAGGCTCATCAAAATGAAAAATCTAAGACTACTATAAGACTACTAAAAAAATAATAAAACAAGAAAAAAATTTGAACGATTAAATTACTGCTCCCGAATATTCAACTGACCGATTAATTTCTTATAACGTACTCTATTTTTCTTTGCCAAATAAGCCAGCAAACGTCGACGTTTTCCCAAAAGTCTTCGTAGACCTCTTTCCGATGAAAAATCTTTTTTGTGTAATTCCAAATGTGAAGCAAGTCTCCGTATCTTATTGGTGAAACTGAATACTTGAAATTCAACAGAACCCCTGTTTTCTTCTTTTTCTTCTTTAACCATAAATCCAAAAATTTTTCTACCTCCTTTCTTTTTCATGTATTTTTCTGATCAGGAAAAATACAAAATTATGTCAGTTATTTTGAAGTTATTCTAATCTCGTACACACACAAATTTGCAATTATTCATCTACTACTGGAATTTGGATTTATTTTATCGATGCAAATTGGATTTGGATAGAAGGGTACATTCTTTCTAATATTTTAGATAGAAGAAATGTTTCTTCTATCTAAAATATTAGAAAGAATTTTGCTGATTTATTTATTGCTATATGCAATTTATGGAATTGATACACCATTTAATTGATATCATTTAGCAAAATGAAACACAGCATATGCATCCATCTTTTGGCTCGAGAATTTCACGGGATAGAGATATGGTATAAGAAATAGA
>NW_028260533.1:0-40632 GCF_056163025.1 Triticum urartu
GTTGGGTCTTTGAAACAGTTCAAATCATTTCGATAATAATCCGTTTGATCTGTTTTACCGAGAAGGTCTACGGTTCGAATCCGTATAGCCCTAATATGCCCTTTTTTAGATTTTAGGATCTCTATCCTATGTTTTCTTTAGTTTAGTATAGTTTTCATTTTCTCATTAGTATTTGTTTATAGACTGGATAGGCGCCTGCGACATAGAATAGAGATAAAAGCATTACCAAAGGCTCATTCATCGAAAATCAAAATCATACAGACAGGAAAAGAAAAACGAATTTCTATCAAATCAATAGAAGAAAGGATCCTTTCCCTGATTTGAATCCCGTCCTCCTTCAAATAGGATATCTCTAGACTTCCCTATAATAACTGCAATGATTTTATCCATTTTGCGAATTCCTACTTTGTTTTAAGTATATTTATTACTTTGTTTATAGATACATTATGTAAATTGATCAACTTTAAATAGAAAAAATAAAGTAAAGAGTAAATAAGAAAACAGAATATTCTGTCTCATAGTTCTGAAATAGAGTTCTTTATTTTTATTTTATAGTATTACTTCTCATTAATTATACTGCATAGATTAGTCCTACTATCTTAATTAGGTTCTAATTTAGTAGTATTCTCATTTTTATTTAATAGTCTCTTATTATTTTATTATTAAATATTAAATAAAGGATAGAGCTATTCTTTTTTCTAGAGATTCTAGAGAAAGCGAGACAAAGTGAAACGAGAAAGTTTTCTTTATATAAGAATTAGATCTACATACACCATATCTAAATAGAATGGAAATCCAAAAGAAAGGGAGTTGGGATTCCATTGGATGAATCTTTAAAGAAGATGCAGCACAGAGGAAACAAAGGCTAAACTTAAACTAAGCGCTTTTGTTTGAACAAAAAAGATTCTTGTTTCACCGAGGAAAAGAGAGAAGTTCTGGATAAATTGACAATGCTGAATTGAATTGACTAATTTAAGTTCCGCCTATTCCACATTAATGGGAGTACATTATGTTTCTGCTTCACGAATATGATATTTTTTGGACATTTCTAATAATAGCAAGCCTTATTCCTATTTTGGCATTTTCGATTTCAGGACTTTTAGCCCCGGTTAGTGAAGGACCAGAGAAGCTTTCTAGTTATGAATCGGGTATAGAACCCATGGGAGGGGCTTGGGTACAATTCCGAATACGCTATTATATGTTTGCGCTCGTTTTTGTTGTTTTTGATGTGGAAACCGTCTTTCTATACCCTTGGGCAATGAGTTTCGACGTATTGGGTGTATCCGTTTTTATCGAAGCTTTGATTTTCGTGCTTATCTTAGTTGTTGGTTTAGTTTATGCATGGCGAAAAGGAGCCTTGGAATGGTCTTAACTGAATATTTAGACAAAAAAAAAGAAGGAAAAGATTCTATTGAGACAGTTATGAATTTGATTGAGTTTCCCTTACTTGACCAAACAAGTTCCAATTCTGTTATTTCAACTACACCAAATGATCTTTCGAATTGGTCAAGACTCTCCAGTTTATGGCCCCTTCTATACGGTACCAGTTGTTGTTTCATTGAATTTGCTTCATTAATAGGCTCACGATTCGACTTTGATCGTTATGGATTGGTACCAAGATCAAGTCCTAGGCAAGCAGACCTAATTTTAACAGCCGGTACGGTAACAATGAAAATGGCTCCCTCTTTAGTGAGATTATACGAGCAAATGCCTGAACCAAAATACGTCATTGCTATGGGAGCCTGTACTATTACAGGGGGAATGTTCAGTACGGATTCCTATAGTACTGTTCGGGGAGTTGATAAGTTAATTCCTGTGGATGTCTACTTGCCGGGCTGCCCACCTAAACCGGAGGCAGTTATAGATGCCCTAACAAAACTTCGTAAGAAGATATCGCGAGAAATAGTTGAGGATCAAACTCTATCTCAAAATAAAAATAGATGTTTTACTACCAGTCACAAGCTTTATGTTAGGCGCAGTACTCATACAGGAACTTATGAGCAAGAATTGCTCTATCAATCACCATCTACATTAGATATATCTTCTGAAACTTTTTTCAAATCCAAAAGTTCAGTACCTTCCTACAAATTAGTGAATTAGGAGAGGGGCTCTTTTGTGTAGAAAAATAAAAAGCAGGGCAATCTTTCAAACTTGCATCCGAAATGTGAAATATTTATACAAAGAGGGAGAGATGAAGACAATGCAGCAGGGTTGGTTATCTAATTGGCTAGTCAAACATGAGGTGGTTCATAGATCTTTGGGCTTTGATCACCGAGGAATAGAGACTTTACAAATAAAAGCAGGGGATTGGGATTCCATTGCTGTCATTTTATATGTATATGGTTACAATTATTTACGCTCCCAATGTGCTTATGATGTAGCACCCGGTGGATCTTTAGCTAGCGTGTATCATCTTACGAGAATACAATATGGTATAGATAATCCAGAAGAAGTCTGCATAAAAGTCTTTGCCCAAAAGGATAATCCTAGAATTCCGTCTGTCTTCTGGATTTGGAGAAGTGCCGATTTTCAAGAACGCGAATCTTATGATATGGTGGGAATCTCTTATGATAATCATCCGCGCCTTAAACGTATCCTAATGCCTGAAAGTTGGATAGGCTGGCCCTTACGTAAGGATTATATAACCCCCAATTTTTATGAAATACAAGATGCTCATTGAATGATAAGAAATTCATGCTCACTTATACAACACAACTCCAGATTTTATTCAAGTCAAGGAATATTTTTAGGTTCTTTTCCTAGATGAAACGGAATACCTATTTATAATTAATTCCTAATTATACAAAAGCATTCCAGATAGACTGAGCAAAAAAAGGGTTTCATTTGGATTCCCCTATTTTGAAAATCGCATATTAATTTCCTTCATATGAACAGAAAAATAGGATGACTCAAAGAAGTTCTCTACCAGGAACTTTGTACCGCGCACATTACTTAGCACAACTAGGAAAATAAGATAAGATAAAGATAAGCAAGACTAAAAAAATATTCGTCGGAATAGCGGAATACAAAATTAAGAAACGCAAAAAAATAAAGGGGAATCTCACCCCCTTCTTTATCATAAAGAAAAGATATATTTTAAAACTTCTTTAAAAAGAAAAAGAAGTGCCTCTATATTTATATTATAGATTTATCCACTTAGATGAATAAATATTATTAATGAATATGTATCACAATCCATCTCGAGGTATTTGGATCAATACCTATTCGGTGGATCTTTTTTTTTTTTTTCTCTGCCAGGAACCAGATTTGAACTGGTGACACGAGGATTTTCAGTCCTCTGCTCTACCAACTGAGCTATCCTGACCTTTTCTTGTGCATCATCCTAGTAGAGTATTTGTATCTATGTCAATTAAAAGGACTAAAAATTAATTAAAGTATTTCAAATTTTAAATTTGAAAATGGGGGGGGTAGTCCTATGCATTGTGCATGGTTTACTTAAATAAAACTTAAAAATAGAGTGAATAACCAAGATTTCTTGCCGATACTCTAATAAAAAAGAAATCTATTCAATGAATAGGATAAGATCCATTGAGTTCTCTTCGCATTCCTTTGTGAAAGAGTAGAATGAGAAAGCTAATGAATCTTAAACCCATTGCATTGATAAAAAGAAAAAAAAGTGCATTGATAAAAAGAAAAAAAAAAAGAGGATAAATAATAATAATATAGTATAGTTAGGGAATAAAAGAGGATTTGGGGATAGAGGGACTTGAACCCTCACAACTTATAAAGTCGACGGATTTTCCTTTTACTAGAAATTTCATTGTTGTCAGTATTGACATGTAGAATGGGACTCTCTCTTTGTCCTCGTCCGATTAATCCACTTTTTTAAAGATCTCGAAAACTTTGAATTTTAATTGAAGAATTTGATTATTCAATATTCGATTGGAGTGGATTCACAATAATGAAAAAAAAAAATTATGATATGAGTTTTTTATTTCATAATCATTATCATTTCTAATTTCATTTTTAAAAAAGATAAAGAACCTATATTATAATTAGAATATAATATGAGTTCTGTGATTAATCGTTTGCTATGTCAGTATCTATACGTGTTTATTAAATGTATAAGGTATAAAACCCCTCTTTCTCTAATTTAGAACTAGAAGGAATTCCACTAACAACACAACGTAATTAACTCGATTCGTTAGAACAGCTTCCATTGAGTCTCTGCACCTATCCTTTTCCTTTGTATTCTAGTTCGAGAACCCCTTGTTTTCTCAAAACACGGATTTGGCTCAGGATTGCCCTTTTTTAATTCCAGGGTTTCTCTGAATTTGGAAGTTACCACTTAGCAGGTTTCCATACCAAGGCTCAATACAATCAAGTCCGTAGCGTCTACCGATTTCGCCATATCCCCATTTCCCTCTTCTTTGAGACCAGGATTCCTTGTGTAATTTCATCCATCTCTTAGTTTTTTTTTTGAATCATTGAGTTCATCACTCAACGTAGTCTAGCAGTTCAGTTCGACTCTATTTGAGAGACCTCGCTTGCTTATTGCAATTCAGAATTGAATTGATTCTATCCTTGATGTATTTGCAATTCAATCCGAATCAATATATCCAAAAGTTTTTATCTCCCCCACCTCCCGTCTTACTTTTTTATAGTATTCAAAATTATACTATAACGCTTGATATTTATTCTTTTTTTCTAATCAGAATTAGCAATTTTATTTACTCTGACTCTATGTTCCCCTTAGTGAAATATTAATCCTCAAATTATTAACAAATAATAAAGTCTATAATGATCGAATGAAAATACCAATAAATTCTATAATTTTATTTTTTAATATCCTATAGTTAAGCATATCAAGCTAACTTTATCTTTAAGAAGTTTTAGTATTTTTTTATTTTTATAAGTATAACTTCAAATTTAGAACTAGTTAATAGCTAAGATTAATAACTAATATCTGAGATTTTACGGATTTCCTATACTATACCTATTTCTATTTGTTACACTATTTCCGTTATGTAAGCCCACTTAGCTCAGAGGTTAGAGCATCGCATTTGTAATGCGAGGGTCATCGGTTCAAATCCGATAGTCGGCTTTTTTTTCTCTATCGATGTTCTACGAACAAGAATCTCTTTTTTTCCGAATTAAATGGAGAATCCAGGATCTTTTATGTTTTTTACCTTACAATTTTGCTAGATACAAAACAATAAAATAAATAATATATATACAAAAAAAAAAGATTTTGATGAAATTCCATTTTTTGGGGTACTTTAGTTGATTTTACTCTGTTTATCCTGTAGTTTAATTCAGTTTTAATTTCGATGTATTCTGTAATGTAAATACAATGAAATTAATTGTGTAAAATGAAATTTCAATAAAATAAAAAAAGGAGTCTTCATGTCCCGTTATCGAGGACCTCGTTTAAAAAAAATACGCCGTCTGGGAGCTTTACCAGGACTCACTAGAAAAACACCTAAATCCGGAAGTAATCTTAAAAAAAAATTCAATTCTGGGAAAAAGGAGCAATATCGTATTCGTCTTCAAGAAAAACAGAAATTGCGTTTTCATTATGGTCTGACAGAACGACAATTACTTAGATATGTACATATCGCTGGAAAAGCAAAAAGGTCAACAGGCCAGGTTTTACTACAATTACTTGAAATGCGTTTGGATAATATCCTTTTTCGATTGGGTATGGCTTCAACCATTCCTGGGGCCCGCCAATTAGTCAACCATAGACATATTTTAGTTAATGGTCGTATAGTCAATATACCAAGTTTTCGTTGCAAACCCCGAGATATTATTACTACGAAAGATAACCAAAGATCAAAAGGTCTGGTTCAAAATTATATTGCTTCATCGGACCCGGGGAAATTGCCAAAGCATTTGGCGATTGACACGTTGGAATATAAAGGACTAGTAAATAAAATCCTAGATAGGAAGTGGGTCGGTCTCAAAATAAATGAGTTGTTAGTTGTAGAATATTACTCTCGTCAGACTTGAACTTAACGAAAAAAGGAAAGGTTCATAGAATTTTCTTCCCCTTCCCCTTTCCCCGAACTAAATCGCCCTAAGACCATTACCATTAATTTGTATTTTCCCATCAACTAGCTAAAATTGATTAACCCTAGGATTAGGATCCTTTTTTCTTTTTTCCTCTATGTGTATTTTACATACCACAGTAATTTGCTATAGAGAATTTCTAATTTCTATTAAATCAAAATAAGATAATATAAGATATTATATTATTGCTGGAAAAAATTGTTATTTGATTTGATACATTGTGATCCTTAACGTTGATGAATTAAGAAAAACGGAAAGAGAGGGATTCGAACCCTCGGTAAACAAAAGTCTACATAGCAGTTCCAATGCTACGCCTTGAACCGCTCGGCCATCTCTCCTACATAACTTATTATGGAAAATAAACTGAGTGAATAGCGAGTTTTCTTATTCCTGCAGTACAGGTACAACCGCAACCACTCGGGGGTTCCATAGTTCTATTGGAAAAATTCCTTTTGATCTAAGTGGAAGGATACAGGATTTTTTACTAGAAATTGCGCTCGCTATAAAATAAAAGTTTTAATTTGGGTTTTCCCGCAACTAAAGAAAAAGAAAATGGAAGAATTCTTCTTATTGCATAATAAAATAAAGAAACCTTAGAATTCCGTTTGCATAAGATACGCTACACCATACTATCGAAATCAAAAATAGGGTATGAGACAATTAATAACTTTGAAAACACGAAATAGTTGATAACATAAGTTGTTGTTCAGAAATAGGAAAGTGGAATGAAATCCAGTCTTAGTCAAATATTTCATATCTCTTCGTGTCCAAGCAGAAGGAAAAGGATACAATTTGAGCTGAGCGGAAAATCCATATCTCTCTTATCCATTTAAAGCATATGGATTTAGAGTAGAGCATATGGATCAATCTATTTATAATTATAAGAATCGAATGTGTTTGTTTTTATGTTATTTTGTGAAGGAATGAAAACAATTCTATATAGAATGGGTTGGGAATTATGCCTAGATCCCGTGGAAATGGAAATTTCATTGATAAGACCTCCTCAATTGTAGCCAATATTTTATTGCGAATAATTCCGACAACCTCAGGAGAAAAAAAGGCATTTACTTATTATAGAGATGGTGCGATTTGACTCTTTTTTTTGCTTTTTTTTAGCCCTACCTATACCTCAGTCTTACGAAAAAGAGAGGGGGGTTGGCATAGAGAGAACCAAATTTGTAAAGCAAACAAACCCACGCTTCGGGAAGGTGAGGCGAACTAACAATTCCTTCCGTCGTGTATCCTCGATTGATGCGGCTTCAGATACTTCAATTGTAGATTTGAGTATTGAGCGAAAGGTTACACCTACAGGATATGGTATGGTATGGATTACAGGCCAATCCTACTCTATTAGTATCCGTAGGCAGCATAGGGGAGAAAAGCACTACACCTAGAAATAGGAATCAACAAGAGAAAAACTTTGTTAGAAATTACCCCTTTCCTGATCGGTATCAGGGCTGGGAAGAATGGTTGGGATAACAAACAACCATCAGGTTTGTACTTTGGATACCCCTATAACCATCAAAGATCGTTGAAGTAGCTAATTCCTCTAAATAGGAGGCGTTGAGAACAAAGAAATTATTGGAGCTATCGTTTTCCTCTAGCATTAATAGAATTCATTGGTGTTAAGAAAAACCTCTTGTGGGAAGGTTGGCTAGAGATTTCTTGGAAAAATACCAGCCCCTTTCGGTTCATAATGAGACGGGACTAATTCTATTTTGATTCTATAGATTATTTCGCTTAGTACTATTATGTACAGAAGGGAGGAGCCGTATGAGATGAAAACCTCATGTACGGTTTTGGAACGGAGATTTTTTGAATAGAATGAACGACCGTAACGGATGTTGGCTCAATCCGAAGGAAATTATGCGGAAGCTTTGCAAAATTATTATGAAGCTACGCGACTAGAAATCGATCCCTATGATCGAAGTTATATACTCTATAACATAGGCCTTATACACACAAGCAATGGAGAGCATACAAAGGCTTTGGAATATTATTTCCGGGCACTAGAACGAAACCCCTTCTTACCGCAAGCTTTTAATAATATGGCCGTGATCTGTCATTACGTGCGACTATCTCCACTATAGAAAGAAAAAAAAAAAAGAGAGGATCAAATTTTCTAGTAAATACTAGAAAAAAAGGGCTTTCTACATAGGGATCGTAAAAACAACGATTTTTCCCTATCAGCTGTAGGAAGGAAGGACACTTCACGAGAATCAAAAAACGAAGAAAGTATGGCCTATACTACTACTCTATGGATAAAGTTTCTCAAATTGATAGAGAAAGCACCGTAAAGATCAATTAGTGAGCGACTGGGTCGATACAACTAAAAAAAACTGCTTACTTATCCCATGATATGGGGCAAAATTTAGGAATCCGCTTATGTAATAGAGCCGATCCACTAAGGGATTAAGCAGCGGTGTAGTATCAGATCCCAAAGATAGTAAGTTCTTTTTTCTTTCTTATGGAAAAAAGTCTTTTTCAAGGATTCTATAGAGATTTCATATATGAAACCGGGATAGTTACCTCTCAGAAAATTTGAACGAAGGCTCTATATCTATCTATGCTTCATTCTTCTGAAGGTGGGAAAAAAGATCAAACTGATTATTGATAAAAATTAGGGTTTGAAACTTAGGTAATTAATTTCTTCTGCTTAACCCAAGAACAAATTGGATCGATTTTTGATAAATCGAATTCAGTTAAGATAGGGGAAATTCAGATAGCAATTTCTGAGCCGTATGAGGTAGGAAACTCTCAAGTACGGTTCTAAGGGAAGGAACTTCCTATTCCGACCGAGGAGAACAGGCCATTCTACAGGGTGATTCGGAAATTGCGGAAGCTTGGTTTGATCAAGCTGCTGAATATTGGAAACAAGCTATAGCGCTTACTCCGGGAAATTATATTGAAGCACAGAACTGGTTGAAGATTACGAAGCGCTTTGAATTTGAATAAGACCATGCTCCTTCTTTTTCATAAAATGGGTGGTTTGGTTGTTGATCCATTAATCAAATAAATTAGGTCGTAAGATCGAATCAAGAATTTCATTATATCCATTTCTTATACCTTCTATTTTATATGATATTTCATAAGAATAAACCATAGGGATAGGGTCTAGAATAGAAGTAATAAAGTGAATAAAAAGAGGGGGCAATCTAAATATTGCTAATATATTAGGACCATCTTATTAATAATTCTAATGAGTTATCTTGGAATTTAGAATCAAATAAAAAACCCTATATTATGCTCAAGGAAAGTAGATATAGATAGGAGCTTATGCCCTCAAAAAAAATACACTAGTTTCTTAAATTAAAAATAAAAAAGATTTTTTTCTTACGTCGAGAAATATTTGTTTTTCAAGATAAACAATGTCCGTTAGGCACCTAATCTTTATGTCATAATAGACCCGAACACTTGCCTCGGATTGACTTCAATATATAATTGCTCCAGTGAATAACTAAAAAAAAAATAGAAGGATGGTAGATAGTAAAGAAAAGAACTAATCACAATATCTATCTTTCAAAATCTATCTTTCAAAATCTATCTTTCAAAATATATATCTTTCAAAGATTCACTAAAAAGACAGTTGGCGGGTCTCTTTGTATGTCTTGTCCGGAAAGAGGAGGACTTAATGATTATTCGTTCGCCGGAACCAGAAGTAAAAATTGTTGTGGATAGGGATCCTGTAAAAACATCTTTTGAGGAATGGGCCAGACCCGGCCATTTCTCAAGAACACTAGCTAAGGGCCCTGATACTACCACTTGGATCTGGAACCTACATGCTGATGCTCACGATTTCGATAGTCATACTGGTGATTTGGAGGAGATTTCTCGAAAAGTCTTTAGTGCTCATTTCGGGCAACTTTCCATTATCTTTCTTTGGTTGAGTGGCATGTACTTTCATGGCGCCCGTTTTTCCAATTATGAAGCATGGCTAAGTGATCCTACTCACATTGGACCCAGTGCTCAGGTAGTTTGGCCTATAGTAGGGCAAGAAATATTGAATGGTGATGTAGGCGGGGGTTTCCGAGGAATCCAAATAACCTCTGGTTTTTTTCAGCTTTGGCGAGCATCTGGAATAACTAGTGAATTACAACTCTATTGTACTGCAATTGGTGCATTGATTTTTGCAGCGTTAATGCTTTTTGCTGGTTGGTTCCATTATCACAAAGCCGCTCCCAAATTGGCCTGGTTCCAAGATGTAGAATCCATGTTGAATCACCACTTAGCGGGATTATTAGGACTTGGGTCTCTTTCTTGGGCGGGGCACCAAATTCATGTATCTTTACCAATTAACCAATTTCTTGACGCTGGGGTGGATCCTAAAGAGATACCACTTCCTCATGAATTTATCTTGAATCGGGACCTTTTGGCTCAACTTTATCCTAGTTTTGCCGAAGGAGCAACCCCTTTTTTCACTTTAAATTGGTCCAAATACGCAGAATTTCTGACTTTTCGCGGAGGACTAGATCCAGTAACCGGTGGTCTCTGGCTGACCGATATTGCGCACCATCATTTAGCTATTGCTATTCTTTTCCTAATCGCAGGTCATATGTATAGGACCAATTGGGGTATTGGCCATGGACTTAAAGATATTTTGGAGGCTCACAAGGGCCCATTTACAGGACAAGGCCATAAGGGTCTTTATGAAATCTTAACAACGTCATGGCATGCTCAATTATCTCTTAACCTAGCTATGCTAGGCTCTACAACCATTGTTGTAGCTCATCATATGTATTCTATGCCTCCCTATCCATACCTAGCTACTGACTATGGTACACAACTTTCCTTGTTCACACACCACATGTGGATTGGCGGATTTCTAATAGTCGGTGCTGCTGCACATGCAGCAATTTTTATGGTAAGAGACTATGATCCAACTACTCGATACAACGATCTATTAGATCGCGTCCTTAGACACCGCGATGCAATCATATCCCACCTTAACTGGGTATGTATATTTCTAGGTTTTCACAGTTTTGGCTTGTACATTCATAATGATACCATGAGTGCTTTAGGCCGTCCACAAGATATGTTTTCGGATACTGCCATACAATTACAACCTATCTTTGCTCAATGGGTACAAAATATCCATGCTACTCGCCTGGCGTAACAGCTCCTGGTGCAACAACAAGTACTAGCTTAACGTGGGGAGGCGGCGAGTTAGTAGCAGTAGGTGGCAAAGTGGCTTTGTTACCTATTCCATTAGGAACCGCAGATTTTTTAGTCCATCACATTCATGCATTTACCATACATGTGACTGTATTAATACTTTTGAAAGGTGTTTTATTTGCTCGGAGTTCCCGTTTGATACCCGATAAAGCAAATCTAGGTTTTCGCTTTCCTTGCGATGGGCCTGGCCGAGGGGGAACATGTCAAGTATCCGCCTGGGATCATGTTTTCTTAGGTTTATTCTGGATGTACAATGCAATTTCGGTAGTCATTTTCCATTTCAGTTGGAAAATGCAGTCGGATGTTTGGGGTACTATAAGTGATCAAGGGGTGGTAACTCATATTACAGGGGGAAACTTTGCACAGAGTTCCATTACGATTAATGGGTGGCTTCGAGATTTCTTGTGGGCACAGGCATCGCAAGTCATTCAGTCTTATGGTTCTTCATTATCTGCATATGGTCTTTTTTTCTTAGGTGCTCATTTTGTCTGGGCCTTCAGTTTAATGTTTTTATTCAGCGGCCGTGGTTATTGGCAAGAACTCATTGAATCTATCGTTTGGGCTCATAACAAATTAAAAGTTGCTCCTGCTACTCAGCCTAGAGCCTTGAGCATTATACAAGGACGCGCTGTAGGAGTAACCCATTACCTTCTGGGTGGAATTGCCACGACATGGGCATTCTTCTTAGCGAGAATTATTGCAGTAGGATAGTGGCTAGGAGGATTTGAAAGGCATTATGGAATTAAGATTTCCCAGGTTTAGCCAAGGCTTAGCTCAGGACCCCACTACTCGTCGTATTTGGTTTGGTATTGCTACCGCACATGATTTCGAAAGTCATGATGATATTACTGAAGAACGTCTTTATCAGAACATTTTTGCTTCTCACTTTGGGCAATTAGCAATAATCTTTCTATGGACGTCCGGAAATCTGTTTCATGTAGCTTGGCAAGGAAATTTTGAATCATGGATACAGGATCCTTTACACGTAAGACCTATTGCTCATGCGATTTGGGATCCTCATTTTGGTCAACCCGCTGTGGAAGCCTTTACTCGAGGAGGTGCTGCTGGTCCAGTGAATATTGCTTATTCTGGAGTTTATCAGTGGTGGTATACAATAGGATTACGCACCAATGAGGATCTTTATACTGGAGCTCTTTTTCTATTATTTCTTTCTACGCTGTCCTTAATAGCGGGTTGGTTACATCTACAACCCAAATGGAAACCAAGCCTTTCGTGGTTCAAAAACGCGGAATCTCGTCTCAATCATCATTTGTCAGGACTTTTCGGGGTAAGTTCTTTGGCTTGGACAGGACATTTAGTTCATGTTGCTATTCCCGCATCCAGGGGGGAGTACGTTCGATGGAATAATTTCTTAGATGTATTACCCTATCCCCAGGGGTTGGGACCCCTTTTGACGGGTCAATGGAATCTTTATGCCCAAAACCCTGATTCGAGTAATCATTTATTTGGTACCGCTCAAGGAGCGGGAACTGCCATTCTAACTCTTCTTGGGGGATTCCATCCACAAACACAAAGTTTGTGGCTGACCGATATGGCTCACCATCATTTAGCTATTGCATTTATTTTTCTCATTGCCGGTCACATGTATCGAACTAACTTCGGAATTGGGCACAGTATTAAAGATCTTTTAGAAGCGCATACTCCTCCGGGGGGTCGATTAGGGCGTGGGCATAAGGGCCTTTATGACACAATCAACAATTCGATTCATTTTCAGTTAGGTCTTGCTCTAGCTTCTTTAGGGGTTATTACTTCCTTAGTAGCTCAACATATGTACTCTTTACCTCCTTATGCATTCATAGCACAAGACTTTACTACTCAAGCTGCTTTATATACTCATCACCAATATATTGCAGGGTTCATCATGACAGGGGCTTTTGCTCATGGAGCTATTTTTTTCATTAGGGATTACAATCCGGAACAGAATGAGGATAATGTATTGGCAAGAATGTTAGACCATAAAGAAGCTATCATATCTCATTTAAGTTGGGCTAGCCTCTTTCTAGGATTCCATACCTTGGGCCTTTATGTTCATAACGACGTCATGCTTGCTTTTGGTACTCCAGAAAAGCAAATCTTGATCGAACCTATATTTGCCCAATGGATACAATCTGCTCATGGCAAGACGACATATGGGTTCGATATACTCTTATCTTCAACGAATGGCCCCGCTTTCAATGCGGGTCGAAGCCTATGGTTGCCCGGATGGTTGAATGCTGTTAATGAGGAATAGTAATTCGCTTTTCTTAACAATAGGACCTGGGGATTTCTTGGTTCATCATGCTATTGCTCTAGGTTTGCATACAACTACATTGATTTTAGTAAAGGGCGCTTTAGATGCACGCGGTTCCAAATTAATGCCAGATAAAAAGGATTTTGGATATAGTTTTCCTTGTGACGGCCCAGGGCGCGGCGGTACTTGTGATATTTCTGCTTGGGACGCATTTTATTTGGCAGTTTTCTGGATGTTAAATACCATTGGGTGGGTTACTTTTTATTGGCATTGGAAACATATCACATTATGGCAGGGCAACGTTTCACAATTTAATGAATCCTCCACTTATTTGATGGGATGGTTAAGAGATTACCTATGGTTAAACTCTTCACAACTTATCAATGGATATAATCCTTTTGGGATGAATAGTTTATCGGTATGGGCGTGGATGTTCTTATTTGGACATCTTGTTTGGGCTACTGGATTTATGTTCTTAATTTCCTGGCGGGGGTATTGGCAGGAATTAATTGAGACTTTAGCATGGGCTCATGAACGCACACCTTTAGCTAATTTAATTCGCTGGAGAGATAAGCCCGTGGCTCTTTCCATTGTGCAAGCAAGATTGGTTGGATTAGCTCACTTTTCCGTGGGTTATATATTCACTTATGCAGCTTTCTTGATTGCCTCAACATCAGGCAAGTTTGGTTAATTTAGTTTGTTTTTTTGTACTGTATCAGCACCTAGTTCATTACTCTTGATAGAGAGGGAGGATCTGCCTTTTTAGATTTCTTTTTCTATTTATTTTTCCATCTAGGATTAGAACCGTATACTTGGTAATAATAGCAACGACACATTATGGCAAAAAAAAGTTTGATTCAGAGGGAGAAGAAGCGGCAGAAATTAGAACAGAAATATCATTTGATTCGTCAATCTTTAAAAAAAAAGATAAGAAGCAAAGTTTCTCCCTTGAGTTTGAGTGAAAAAACGAAAATGCGAGAAAAATTGCAATCCCTACCGCGTAATAGTGCACCTACACGCCTTCATCGACGTTGTTTTTTGACCGGAAGACCTAGAGCTAACTATCGACATTTTGGGCTATCCGGACACGTACTTCGAGAAATGGTTTATGAATGTTTGTTACCGGGTGCAACAAGATCCAGTTGGTAAGGATAAAATACCCTTTCGTATTTGTATGGATTTCTGGAATTGATAATCATAGAGGAGCCCTCTTTACCATTCTGTATAAATGGACTATTCTATTTGTATAGATATTGGTAGAGGGGCGTATCCAACCCTCTTTTATCCACTAGTTACCCCTCTTTAGTTTAAGAGTATAGAGCAGTTTGGTAGCTCATAAGGCTCATAACCTTGGGGTTGCGGGTTCGATTCCCACTACCGCCTCCATACTCCTTCTTTATGATATATGCATGATATAATATATACATCATGCATTTGTATCTGGATTTTTTGATTTCCTAAAAGAGTTTTGGTCTAACAGTTTTTTCTCGGAAGAAGCAAAAAAATAAAAGAAAGAATAAAATATGAAAGAAAAGCGTCCATTGTCTAATGGATAGGACAGAGGTCTTCTAAACCTTTGGTATAGGTTCAAATCCTATTGGACGCAATCTTATTTCTATCTATTCTTTAAATAACTATACTAAACTAAAAACAAAGAAAACTTTTTTGCATGATTCAAATGAAAAAGCTTTCTCAACGATTCCTATTCTACTAACAAGAGTAGACATGCAAAATTTATTTGTTACTGAAGAGAAAACCGTTCCAGCTGTTCCTGAATAGCTTCCTTCAAAAGGATTTCCGCTTGCTCGGTGAATGTCTTGCTAGAAGATATAATTTCTTGGAATTGAGGTTTAGTATCTTTTAGATGTTTACGTAACTCATCCAGAAATTTATTTACCTGTTCAATTTCTAACGAATCAAGATATCCTCTTGTTCCGGTATAAATAGTAGCTATCTGCTCTTCCACTGGGAGAGGATTTGCCTGGGATTGTTTAAGCAATTCCCTTAATCGTCGACCCCTTGCCAATTGATTCTGACTTGTTTTATCGAGAGCAGAGGCGAATTGTGCAAAGGCTTGTAACTCTGCGAATTGCGCTAGTTCCAATTTTGATTTGCCAGCTACTTGTTTCATGGCTTTAATTTGAGCCGCGGATCCTACTCTGGAAACAGAAATACCCACATTAATAGCGGGTCGAATTCCGGCATTGAATAGATCCGCAGATAAGAATATTTGTCCATCTGTAATGGAGATTACATTAGTAGGAATATAGGCGGAAACGTCTCCAGATTGAGTCTCAACTATTGGTAAAGCGGTCATACTTCCTTCGCCTAAAAGAGAATTTAATTTAGCGGCTCTTTCTAAAAGGCGTGAATGCAAATAAAAAACATCCCCTGGATAAGCCTCACGTCCGGGAGGTCTTCTTAATAGAAGGGACATTTGGCGATAAGCTTGTGCCTGTTTGGAGAGATCATCATAAATTATTAAAGTATGCCGTTCGCGGTACATAAAATACTCAGCCAGGGCTGCTCCCGTATAAGGAGCGAGGTATTGTAATGTAGCAGGTGAATCCGCCATTTCAGCTACTACAATAGTGTATTCCATGGCCCCCTCCTCATGGAAAGTAGTTACTACTTGAGCTACGGAGGATGCTCTTTGACCGATAGCTACATAAACACATATTACACCTTGCCCTTTTTGATTGAGAATTGTATCTGTGGCTACTGCTGTTTTGCCAGTCTGTCTGTCCCCAATAATTAACTCTCGCTGACCGCGCCCTATAGGGATCATCGAATCGATAGCAATAAGCCCTGTTTGAAGAGGTTCGTATACGGAACGCCTGGAAATTATACTTGGAGCAGGAGATTCAATTAAGCGAGATTCGGAAGCTATAATTTCGCCTTTCCCATCAATAGGTTTAGCCAGAGCATTTACAACACGACCCAAGTAAGCCTCACTCACGGGTATCTGAGCAATTCTTCCTGTTGCTTTTACAAAACTTCCCTCTTGTATCATCAACCCATCGCCCATTAATACAATCCCAACATTTTTGGATTCCAAATTCAGAGCAATACCCCTAGTACCTTCTGCAAATTCGACTAATTCACCTGACATTATTTCACCAAGACCTATAATACGAGCAATCCCATCCCCCACTTGAACTACGCGACCTATATTCTCAATCCCTACTTTCCTATTATATTGTTCAATACGTTCGCGGAGAATTTTATGAATTTCGTCGACTCGAAGGGTTGCCATTAGTGTTTCTTGACTCTTTTTTCGGAAGCAAGGGGAAAAATAATGCCTAAATTCTAAACGAAAGTAGAAGTTCAAGGCCTAATTAATTTAATTATTTCTTCCATTCCAGGGACCCGAGAATGCCAATATTAGCACGAATCGTACGGAAATGTAACTCGGTATTCAAACAACTATTCAGAGTTCCTAGAGCTCCTTGTACGGCCTGTTGGAAAACCCGCTGTCGGACCTGATTCATTGCCCTTTGTTTTTCAAAATAAAGGGTTTCGTTTTTAGACTTTTCCAATTGTTCCAAACTAATAGAAGTAGCATTAATCAAATTTGCTTTTTCTCGTTCTATCTCAGAGTATCCATTCATTCGATACTCATCCGCTTCTAGTTCGACTTTCTGTAATCGAATCCGAGCTTTTTCGAGTTGCTCAATGGTCCCTCTACGCAATTCTTCTGAATTTCGAATAGTACTCAAGATCCTCTGTTTTCGATTATCTAATAAATCTTTTAATGAAAGTAGATTATTTTGTAAGTTTACAACTTTTATGATCTCTTCCCGAACCAAACATGAATCTTTCGATTCATTTGGCTCTCACGCTCCTTTTTTTTTTTCTATAGCTATTTCCATATCTTTTTTTTAAGTAATGAGCCTATCCTCTATCTTCTTTTTTATGTTTATATTTCAATATACCGAAACCTATATAAGACTAGATAAATATTAAGAGGACTCTTCCGCCTAGATAAAAATATATCATGGTCAGCAAAGTTGTTTCTCTTATTTTTATTTGCCCTCTAGTTAATAATTTCAATTTCATTAAGAAAAACTAACTAAATAAATGGAAAATGAAAATTAATAGAATTCTTTTTTATTTTTTTTTTCTTCAAATCCAAAAAATTTCTCTTTTTTATACATAGGTCGTCGATTCGGCATTGGTTAAAAAAGGGCAGGGTGCCCCCTTTTTTTTCTAGTAAATAGTTCAAACCATTTTATCGATATGAGTGTTCTATATCAGATAAATTTTACATTAGCTATTTCCCGTTTAAATTGGTACTAATACTAATATAGTTGTAGAAAGAGTACCTCTTTTTGCCTGGACTTCAAGCAGTTTAGCTTTAACCGTGTTAATGGTCTCACATTCTTGGTTTATAGAGAATCAAAGTTGATTTACCAATGAGTCGCGAAATGCTATGGTTCTTCCATATGATTTCTGAATTTATTCAGAAGTAATTCGTCGAGATCGTGCACCCTTTTCTTATTTATCCGAAAAATACTAAAAAATATTATAAAGTGCAGCCGGATAGATCCAATCTATTCTTGAAATAGACAACTCGCACACACTCCCTTTCCAAAAAAAATCAAAACACCAACCACTACAGTTAGATTTATTAGATTTGTTGCTAAAATATCGGTATTAAGCCCGAAACTGCCAGCGGATGGCCAGTGAGCTAAAAAAACGAAAGAATGGGTTACATTTTTCATATGCTCTCCTCTTATAGATAGGACGAACAAAGAACAAAGTTTTTCGATCACTTACTTCGCTCGCCCTTTTTTGATCGGTTTTTTTAATGCAAATAGATTCAATCTAGTAATTTCTTTTAGATTAAGTCTTACGTCTTGTTTGACCGGTGAAAGACTTCCTTTGTTGAAATGTTCTGTTCCCAAAATTCCTAAAATAAAAGGAAAAAACTTTCCACTTTCCTAAACTAAGGACGGGAAATAAGAAGGTGAGCATATCTTCTAAATTAATAATACTCAACTCAGCCCTTCCTAGAATGGGGTATTATCTGTCCCGATAAATAGATAATTCCAGGAGTAATAAATAGGAGTAAATTAAATAAAGTATTGATATAATTGGAATTGTGGAAGCAAATACCAATTTACTAAAAAAAGAAAAAAGTATCTAATCGAAATCGAAAGAATTTTTTTTTTAAGATTAAACAAAAGGGTTCGCAAATAAAAGCGCTAGTGCCACAACTAGTCCATAAATTGTTAAAGCTTCCATAAAAGCTAGACTAAGCAATAAAGTACCTCGTATTTTACCTTCTGCTTCTGGCTGTCTCGCAATACCTTCTACAGCTTGTCCTGCAGCAGTACCTTGACCAACTCCAGGTCCAATAGAAGCAAGCCCTACGGCCAATCCAGCAGCAATAACAGAAGCAGCAGCAATTAGTGGATTCATGGTGAGTAGTTCCTCGTGTCAAAAAAAAGAAATGGTTAAGGATACAATCAACCAATAAATTCTTACTTCTAAGCTCTATTGGGGAGAAGTAAAGTAACTAAAAAGTACAAATTGAAATCAAATTGAAATGATAATGTGAATTGTCCGAACTACATAGAAGGGAATTCCATATCCATATATCGGATTAGATAATGAATCTAACCTAGGAATATATAATATAATATCCTATATATATACATTTGTTTCTTCTATTTTGTTTGCATATTTTCTCATTTTCTATTGAATCGGATTCTAAAATCATTGCTTAAAGTGGAAACCTGCATAAAAGAGGACTCCACTTATAGACATTAAGGATATTATAGTATAGATCTAGCCTGACTCCACCCTCCTTAATGCATATATACTTTGAAAATTCCATAATATAGTCTATTCTATTCTCTCTCCTACAACTCTAGGCTATATATTCATACGCATTTCTAACTATTTTTTTGCAACCAAGCAGATTATCTGGAACCATGCATGAATTGAGCTAAGCTGCAAAAAAAAAAAATACTATTTCCAAAAAGAGTCAATTCAATGATGACCCTCCATGGATTCACCTATATAGGCTGCGGCTAATGTTGCAAAAATAAGAGCTTGAATACCGCTTGTAAATAATCCAAGAAACATGACCGGTATAGGGATTACTAAGGGGACTAAAGAAACAAGAACAACAACGACTAATTCATCCGCCAATATATTCCCGAAAAGTCGAAAGCTAAGCGATAATGGTTTTGTGAAATCTTCTAGGATGTTAATTGGTAAAAGGATTGGAGTTGGTTTAATATATTTCTCGAAATAGCTCAATCCTTTTTTGCTAAGACCAGCATAAAAATATGCCGCTGACGTGAGTAAAGCTAAAGCAACAGTAGTATTTATATCATTCGTGGGCGCTGCTAATTCCCCATGGGGTAACTCTATAATTTTCCAAGGTAAAAGAGCACCCGACCAATTCGAAACAAAAATAAAAAGGAACATAGTTCCAATAAAGGGAACCCAGGGACCATATTCTTCTCCAATCTGAGTTTTGCTCAAGTCTCGAATAAACTCAAGGACATATTCAAAAAAATTCTGACCGTCGGTCGGGATGGTTTGTGGATTCCGAACAGCTATGACAACTGAACCTAGCAAGATAGTAATTACGACCCAAGAAGTGATGAGTACTTGGGCATGAATTTAAACCTCCTATTTGCCAATAGAAGTGTTGGCCTACTTCTACACCCGATATATCGTATAACCCCTTGAGTGTTTTAATGGAACAAGGTATAATATTCATATTGTCCTCTGATAAAAATTGAACTTCAAAAAAGGAATTCTTTTGATTCAACCATCTCTTTCTCAACTCAGCAACTTGAAGTATTAATCTTATATTTAGGATACCAAGAAAGCACATCAGATCATAATATATATCAATACCCTCTAATATATATCAATATTCCCCTTCTTTTTTCTATGCAAAAAAAATTCTATGCAAAAAAAAAGATATAGTAAAGTAAGTGATTCCATAAATTTACGCAGTTGCCCTAAGAATTCACTATATATTCTTAATCAACGATTTCTTATATAGAGAGAACGGCCCTCACAAATTGAAAATACTAATTTGTTAAGAATCAATCGAATTGAAGTCATAGTGTCATCGTTGGCTGGAATCGATATATTCGCGAGATCCGGGTCACAATTTGTATCGACTAAAGAAATAGTAGGAATCCCCAAAATGGCACATTCCCGAAGAGCTATATACTCTTTTTGCTGATCAAGGACGATCACAATGTCTGGCAATCTCGTCATATATTTGATCCCGCCGAGATACCTTTGCAAAGTAGATAATTTTCTCTTCAAGATTGCCACATCTCTTTTTGGGAGATGGTGGAATTTTCCCATTTTTTCTTCTGCTCTTAAGTCTCTAAATTGAGAAAGTCTAGTTTTCGTAATCGACCAATTCGTTAACATACCACTGAACCACTTTTTATTAACATAATGACAACGAGCCCTTATTGCAGCTGATGCTACTAAATCTGTTGCTCTTTTTTTGGTACCCAACAATTAAGAAACTTTTTCCCTGACTTGCTGCATCAAAAACTAAATCACAAGCTTCTGATAAAAAACGAGCCGTTCTAGCGAGATTTATAATATGAGTACCTTTACGCTTTGCCGAAATGTAAGGGGCCATTTTAGGATTCCATTTCTTAATACCATGACCAAAATGAACTCCTGCTTCTATCATCTCTTTCAAATTAATGTTCCAATATCTTCTTGTCATTTTTTCCACACTTCCTTTTTTTTAATCCTACCATTCCATTACGGAATTTAGTTCTTTTTGAAGATTAAGAAAGATCCGAAATAGCTTGAAATAAATAATAATTGTTCCGAGAGAACCTTGTACTAAGATAAGAGTTGGCCATTGATACATGGTATAAACATAACCACCTTAATGAATTAACTGACTTGTTTTACTTATTAAAATAAAAATCTTAAAAATCTAAAATTTGACCTGTTAGTGTTCTAAGTTCAAAAGTCTAGTAAAGTAAAAAATATTTTTATGGGGGTTCTTATGTCTCATAAAAATTGTTTGTTACGTCAGAATCTGAAGAAACTAATTCTGTATGGAGAAACAAAAAATCTCTCATTTCCGACGCGAATAGATTTTTTTTTTTTATTTCGAAATAAAGGTTCTTGTCTTGTGGGGAACGATGCACAAATTTTTGGAATCCGGTACCAACAGGTATAATCCCCCCCAGAACTACGTTTTCTTTCAAGCCTTTCAACCAATCAATGCGACCTCGTAGGGCAGCTTTTGCTAAAACTCGAGCAGTTTCTTGAAAACTTGCTTCAGATATGAAACTTTGGGTATTCAGGGAAGCCCTTGTTATTCCCAATAAGATTGCCCGATAATAGATCGATTCATCCAAAGCTCGTCCTGCTCGTTCCGCTCGCAATAGTCCGATTAATTCCCCAGGCGAAAAAACATTAGACATTCCATCTTCGGAAACCCGCACTTTTGATGTTACTTGGCGTATAATAATCTCTATATGTCTATTATGGATCTGTACCCCTTGGGATCGATAAACCTTTTGGATTTTATTAACCAAAGAGATACGACTTTGGGCTATGGTTAGCTCAGCTCCAATCAAGAATCCCCAAGGGACCCCAAGAATTCTTGGTATACGCTCATTCCAATCCTCAATTCTCCTTTCGAGATTCGGGGATAATGAATCAATTGAACGCGCTTCAAAGATTTGTTCCACTTTTGGAAGACCTTGCGTTATGTCACTAGATCTCGATTTTTCATATATAAACGTAACTAACCTATCTCCCTTGTAAAGGATTTCTCCATAATGACCATTAACAGTTGCTCCTGTAGTGGCCAAATAAGGTTTAGCTGCTCTTATAACAAAGGAATTCATATTTACAATGAAAATTTGACCGGATTTTTTTATGTGCGATTTAAATAGACATACATTTTCACAAATAAATTGTCCAAGGTGAATTATTGCCAATGTCTCTTCCCAAGAATCATGATGGACAAAGTGACAATTCAAAAGGAATGGATCCAACATTATGTTACTATCGAAATTAGAAATCCTTTTATTTTCATCTATTAAAGAGTATTTAAGTTCTTGAAGTACTTGGAAGGTTTGTTTTAAATTGTCAACGAACAAATATTTTTTTAACAGGATTTTATTATGCGTTAGTAAATAGTAAGATGAAGAAAAATGCGATATACTAGCTACAATAGCGCCTAAGGGCCCAAAAATTTCTCGAATAGGAATTCTAGGATTCCATTCTTTTATCGCATTGGGATGTTTTGAATTCTTGAATAAACCAATTCGAGAACAGTTGGATGCCGACAAAATCATCAAAGAGTGGTATTCTTTATTTCGATTCAACAAAGTGCCAATAGCTTCTGGATGTTGGCTAAGTGATTCAATCTTCGCCTTGGAATAAAAAGAATTGATATTGGCGCGATCTAACCTATTATGGGGAATCGGTCCTGCACTTGTCCTACCATACCTTTTTCGTGTATACGAAATAGTGGACTTGACTAACTCAATTCTTAGGAAATCGCGAATAAGATCATTTGCTCTTACCTCAACAAGGGAAGCACCAGCCTTTTCTTTTTCTTCTTGTTCCCAATTCACTACTAAGCAAGTTCTAACAAATTGACTATTTGTGTGATAAATTCTTTGAGTTAACTTGCTATTTTCATGAGAAATAAAATTGACAAGTCGAATTTGGAGATTATTTTCTTCTTGCAAGAGATCCTGCGGGAAAAGTGTTGCTAAATTTCTTCCTTCGTCCATTTCATATGCCACTGTAGGGCGAACGGAAACAAAATACTTTTCCTTGCTCTTGAGAATTTTTTTCCGTTGAACATAGACCCAATTTTTCCTTTTTTTTGATTCCTTAGAATCTTTTTTTTGTCTTTCTGGCGGTATCAAACAGCCACCTAATATCTTATCCGCCTCTTCAGGAAAATGAATATCTCCGGAAAATATTTTGAGTTCCGTATGGCTTTTTTTTCTCTTCACTCGGACCAGTCCGCCTAGTCGACTTCTTGTATTTTTTGTGAGTTGTGTATTCACTCCAATAATACTATTGTCAAGTATCTTTAGGGATGAAGATCTCGGCAAGATATGAAGTTCTTGAAGAATGAAAAAAAACCGATCTACTTCTTTTTGGTATTTTAGACTAAATTCTTTTGTTCCTCGATGCTCAATCAAACCCTCTTTTTTTAAGATGGAATCTTCCTCTGGGCTCTCGTATTCGTCCTCTGAATCTTCTTCTGAGTCTTCCTCTAAAGTACCATATTTTTCCTCTGCGCTTTCCCCGGGGCTGCCATATTCGTCTTCTGAGTCTTCCTCTAGAGTTCCATATTCGTCCTCTTGGGTCCTATATTTGCTCTCTGGGCTCCCATATTCCTCTTCTGAGTCTTTCTCTAAAGTCCTATATTCGTTCTCTGGGTTCCCATATTCGTTTTCTGGGCTCCCATATTCGTCTTCTAGGGTTTCATATTCGTATTCGTCTTCTAGGATTCCATATTTAGATTCTTCTAGGGTTTCATATTCATATTCGTCCTCTCGGGTCCTGTATTCGTCTTCTAGGGTCTCATATTCCTCTTCTGAGTCTTCCGCTCGAGTCCTATATTCTTCTTCTAGGGTCCTATATCTAAATTTAACAATTCCTGAACCCTTTTTATCTTTTCTGTATCGGGGATCGTCAAAATAAGCAAAAATAGTATTTCTACGTAAAACACCCATAAGGGGGATTTCAATCGAAATCCCAAAACAGGATATTAGTTCTTTCTCTTGTTCTTGATGATATTGTAATGGAATGACGAACCTATTTCTTCGCTTTTTCGCCAACAAATCTGAATTATCTTGAAAAATAGAAGGATAGATAAAATTCCAATGGCCATTGGACATGATTCGATCCGACGTTGAATAATCAAGAATTTCCCTATCTTTTTTACCATAAGTATTCATTTGATCTTGATCCTTGTGGAGTGAAAAAGACGCTATACTGGATCTGCACATACTTACTGACAATATCCATAAATGGCTTGTTTTTGGTAATCGGCGAAGATTACCATATTGATATTCGGGCGCATGGTAAACATCAGTACTCCAGTGCATTTCGCCGTCTGATTCAGAATAAATATGCTTTTGTACCCTTTCTTTAAAATGTAAAGTGGACGTTCCGGCACGAATCTCCGCAATTACTTGTTCGGATTTTACATATTGATCATTTTGCACTAGAATCAAGCTTTTTGAGGGAATATTCACACTATATAGAATATCTTGACTCTGAATAGTTACATGCAAGTCTATATAACATAGAAAAGCAGGCTGCCCATGACGGGTACGTGTGGGGTGAACCAAATTCTCATTGAATTTTATTTTTCCATTCGAAGGGGATCGTACAAGGTCGGCAGTACCCCCTGTGAATACTCCGCCAGTATGAAAAGTTCTTAATGTTAGTTGAGTCCCTGGCTCCCCAATTGATTGACCTGCAATAATACCTACGGCTTCTCCCAATTCGACCAGATCACTATGAGTAGGACTCCGGCCATAGCATAATTGACAGATCCAAGAAGTGCTTCGGCAAGTAAAGGGGGTTCTAATATATATTGGTTGTGCTCGAAATGGTTGTGCTCGAAAGGCAGTTATGAATCGATTGACTAATCCAATTCCAATATCTTGATTTCGCGCGGCAATGCATCGTGAACCGATATATATATCGTCTGCTAATACACGACCAATTAGTGTTTGGACAAAAAGTTTTTCCGTCATCCCATTTTGAGGACTTACAGAAATACCTCGGATAGTACCACAATCTCTTCTACGCACAATAATATGTTGAACTACTTCAACAAGTCTACGTGTAAGATATCCAGCATCTGCTGTTCGCACAGCAGTATCTACAACCCCTTTGCGGGCTCCATAGCAGGAAATTATATATTCTGTCAAAGAAAGTCCCTCGCGTAAATTGCTTTGAATAGGTAAATCAATCATTTGTCCTTGAGGGTCCGACATTAATCCTCTCATACCTACTAATTGGTGTACTTGAGATGCATTTCCTCTGGCTCCTGAAAAAGACATTAGATAGACTGGATTAGAAGGATCCGTTATCCGAAAATTTGAATTCATTTCTTGTTTCAAATATTCACTTGTCGCATACCATATCTCAACAGATTGGCGTAATTTTTCTACCGCGTGTACAGCCCCATAATAATAGTGTTTCTCCAAAAGAAAACTCTGTTGTTCCGCGTCTTGGACTAACCATCCCTTAGAGGGTATTGTTAAAAGATCCTCGATTCCTAACGAAATCGATGTAGTAGTGGCTTGATGGAAGCCCAGAGTCTTTAGTTGATCCAGTATATGGGATGTATATCCCATTCCAAAATGATCTATTAATCTGCTAATAAGTCGTTTCATACCAGTTCCGTCTATCTCTTTATTATGAAAGACCAGATTGGCCCGTTCCGCCATACATAAGTACCCCCTTTTCGGCTGAGTAGGATTCGACAATTGCTGAGTAGGATTCGACAATGGGCCTGAGTCAGTGATTCGAAAATTTAATTAACTTAATTGCCTCAATCTCAATCTGGATTCGCGTGGCAAATAATGATGATACTAGGGAAATCGGAATGCCCCCCGAAAGGGGAGGGGCATCGCCGAATCTAACTTTCTTGTTTAGGTAGTGTATGAATAGGCCTGACTAAATCCTTGTATGGCTTCCTCTATTTCTCTATAAAAAGAAATATGACCAAGAGTGGTTCGAATGTATATCGAACGAATTTCTTTTTTTCTATTTCCCATTATTAGATAGTGGGCATAAATCTCATGATAAGTCCCCAAAGATTCATATTGAACTTCAATCGGAACTTCTCTTGACCCAATGACGCGTTGATCCAGGTTCCATCGTAGCCACAAGGGACTATCTAAACTGATTAGTTTTTGTCTATAAGCTCCCAGTGCATCATAAGAACTAGAAAAATGGGGTTCTTTATCTTTCCTATATTTAAAATTATTATTATTATTGTAATTTACTTTTAGATTTGGGTAGTTTCTGCAACTATTATATCTATTTGCACAAATACCTCGACGCTTTCCAATCGTTAATACATAAAGCCCGATAAGCATGTCTTGGGTTGGTACGCAAATAGGATCCCCAATAGCGGGAGATAAGAGATTCATATGAGAAAACATAAGTAAACGGGCTTCTGCCTGAGCTTCCAAGGATAAAGGTAGATGAACAGCCATTTGATCTCCATCAAAGTCCGCATTGAAACCCTTACACACTAATGGGTGTAAAGAAATAGTACGCCCCTCTACTAAAGTGGGTTGAAAGGCCTGTATGCCTAATCTATGCAGGGTAGGTGCTCTATTTAACAGTACAGGATGTCCCCGCATAACTTCATGAAGTATTTCCCATACAATGGGTTCTTTTTCCCAAATTTTCCTTTTAGCAATCCTTACATTAGAAGTGGCGCGTTTCGTGATTAAATCGCGAATTACAAATAGCTGAAAAAGCTTTATTGCTATCTCTAGAGGTAATCCACATTGATGTAATGAAAGCGAAGGACCCACAACAATGACAGAACGCCCCGAGTAATCGACCCGTTTCCCAAGCAGAGTCTCGCGAAACCTTCCCTCTTTACCTTCAATTACATCTGAAAGTGATTTGTATACTTTATTGTGACCATCCCTCGTCGGTTGCCCGCGGGACCCACTATCAAGAAGTGTATCCACGGCTTCTTGTACCAATTTTTCCTGGCACATTACTAAATCTGCTGGCGCTAATTCACTTCTTTTTAATAGATAGGCAAGATTGTTGTTCCGACGGATAACTCTCTTATAAAGTTCATTAATGTCTGAAGTCACTACTTTATCTCCAGACCTATAAACAATAGGTCTCAATTCGGGAGGAAGAACCGGTAATAAGCACAAAACCATCCATTCTGGTTCTACATTTGTTTGAATAAAATGTTTCGCCAATTGCATGCGTCTAATCAAAAAAACTTTTCTTATTCGTCTTTTTCTATCTTCCCACTCATCTCCACTATACCCCTCGTCTTCTAATTCCTTCCATTCGACCAAAGAATTCTCTATAATAATTCGCAAATCCAAATCTGCTAATTGTTCTCTAATAGCACCTGCTCCTGTCGCAATTTCCCGATTTCGAAATGTTGCAAAGCCTGGGGTAGAAAAAAAGGGAGAAATGCTGTGGTTACAGGATGCAATTTCCTCTTCGAATAAACCTCGTAATCGTAAAAAAGTGGGTTTTTTAGTGCTGGGCCTAGCAAAAGAGAAATCGCCGTATACTAGGCCCTCCAACTTCTTAAGAGGTTTATCTAAAAGATTCGCGATATAACTAGGAAGACCTTTCAAATACCACACATGAGTCACGGGACATGCGAGTTTGATGTATCCCATTTGATATCTTCGTATCCGAGAATCCACAAATTCGACCCCGCATTTTTGGCAAAATCTTTCGTCTTCGTTTTCAGCTCCGCTCGCTCGAGAATTGCCACAAGCGCAAATCCCGCTTTTTATGGGTCCAAAGATTCTTTCGCAAAACAATCCATCTTTTTCTGGTTTATCGGTTTTATAATGAAAAGTAGAGGGCCTTGTGACTTCGCCAACGACTTCTCCATTAGGTAGGTTTTTGTTAGCCCAAGCCTTTATTTGTTGAGGGGAAACGAGTCCAATTTGAAGTTGTTGATGTTTATATTGGTCAATCATAAAATAGAAATAAGAAAAGAATTTATATTTATTCCGATCAAACTTCCTCCCTATTAACCTGGAAGTTCTTTTCAGATACAAGGAAATGATTCAGTTCTAGAGCCAAAGATCGTAGTTCTCGAACGAGCACTCGAAAAGATTCTGGAGGATCCTCATGATTAGGTATTCTTTTTCCCCAGATCGTAGCATTAAGTATTTCTTGGCGAGCTATAAGATGGTCAGATTTATAAGTAAGTATCTCTTGTAAAATATGAGCAACACCAAATCCTTCTAAAGCCCAAACTTCCATTTCTCCTACTCGTTGTCCCCCTTGCTTGGCTCTTCCTCTAACCGGTTGTTGTGTAACAAGTGAGTAGGGCCCAGTAGAACGCCCATGAATTTTCTCATCAACTTGATGAATTAATTTTAAGATATAGGACTTCCCTATTAGAACAGGTTGCTCAAAGGGGTCGCCTGTTCTTCCATCAAATATTCTGCTTTTTCCCGGGTACTCGGGTTCAAATACCCATGGATTTTTTGTTTCTTTACTGGCTTCATATAATTCTGAAAACACAAGTTTTCTTGAAGCCTCTTGCTCATATCTCTCATCAAAGGGTGCTATTCTATAATGTTTCTTTAGCAGATCCCCCGCTAATCCGAGCGAGCTTTCAAATATTTGTCCCACATTCATTCGGGAGGGTACTCCTAAGGGATTGAAGACCATATCAACGGGTGTTCCATCTTGCAAATAGGGCATATCTTGCCTAGGCAAAATTTTGGAAATGATCCCTTTATTCCCATGTCTTCCGGCTACTTTATCCCCAACTTTGATTTCACGTTTCTGTAAAATATATACACGAACCATTATGTCGAGCGGGTCCCTTTGGATCCATTTCACATCGATAACGCGCCCTCTTCCACCTATAGGTAATTTCAGAGAAGTTTCTTTTGAAGTGGAAACCTCAAGGCCAAATATGGCCCGTAATAATCCAGCTTCCGCGATATAAGATGATTCGCTCGCTATCTGAGGCGTTAATTTACCTACTAAAATATCACCAGTTTCTACCCAGGATCCCAACCTAACAACTCCATTTCTGTCCAAATTGCGGAGTAAATGTTCTTCTAGATGTGGTATTTCTTTAGTGATTTTTTCAGCGGAGCCCTGGCTTGTCGTATCCGTCTGAATTTCATATTTCCGGATGTGAAAAGAGGTATAAATATCTTCATATACCAAACGTTCGCTAATTAGTACTGCGTCTTCAAAATTGTAACCTTCCCATGGCATATAAGCTACTAATACGTTTTTTCCTAAAGCAAGTTCGCCCCCAATTGTAGCAGCTCCTTCTGCTAAAATTTGTCCTTTTTTAATGGATTTACCCCGTGGAACCCGGGGTTTTTGGTGCATACAAGTATTTTTGTTAGAGCGACGGTGGTTAACTAAAGGAATACTTATAGTCTTCCCACTACTTGATAAAAGTATCTTATGACTATCAGTAGAAATGATCTTTCCCTCGCGTTCGGCTATAATGGAAACCCTCGAATCTAGAGCTGTTTGGCGTTCCAATCCAGTTCCAACAATGCATTTCTCGGACCGAGAAAGCGGAACTGCTTGGCGCTGCATATTAGAACTCATTAAAGCCCGATTCGCATCATTGTGCTCAATAAAAGGAATGAGAGAACCCCCAATAGAAAAATATTGGAAAGGAAAAATACTTCTAACATGAATCTGTTCCCATGCAATAGTCAAGAATTCTTGACGGTATCTAGCCGGAACAACCTGTTCTTCCTGAATACCTTGATTCAAGGACAAAGAATTTCCTGCTGCTATCATATAATATTCATCTCTATTTGGTGATAGATAAACCACCTGTCTCTCTTTTTTTTCTTTTGCTTTCTCAGCAGATATTTCATAAAACGGACTCTCTATGGATCCCCACAAGTGATCAATTCTCGCATGAATTGTTAAGGATCCAGTAAGTCCAACATTGATTCCTTCAGACGTGTCAATTGGACAAATACGCCCATAGTGACTCGGATGAATATCTCGGCTCCGAAAACTTGCGGTTCTCCCCGTCAACCCTCCAGGACCTAAACAACTCACTTTTCGCCCATGAACAGTTTGTGTCAATGGATTCGTTTGATCAAAAACTTGAGATAACGGGTATGTGCCAAAAAAGGTCTCATAAGTAGTTATTAATAAAATTGAAGTTGAAGTTGGAGTTACCAAAGTTTGGGGAGTCGGTTTCGATTGACGTATGAATACTCTACGAATAGTTTTTTGAACTGCATGTTGTAAACGACCAAGAGCCAATCCGAATTGATCTTGTAACAGATCCGCAACCGAACGAATACGTTTATTTTTCAAGTGATTCATATCGTCATCGTCAAGTATACCCGTTCCAAATTTCATTCCAATCAAATGATCCGTAGCGGCCAATACATCTCGTGGTAACAAGAATGTATTGTTCTGAGGAATATCAAGATTAAGTCTCCGATTCATATTTCGTCGACCAATCCTTCCTAATTCACATTTTTGTTGAAAAAATTTCTTTTGTAATTCCTCGCATAAGGACTCCGAAAATACCAGGTCCCCACCTACACAAGCAAATTGTTGATAAAACTCCAAAATAGCTTTTTCTTTTGACTCAATCCTCTTCTTCTCTTTAGCATTCGGGAAAGACAAGAAAATTTCAGGGTAGGAAACATTATCCAGAATTTCTCTTAGATTCGAACCCATAGCTGATGATAGAACTAGAATAGATATCTTTTGTTTTCTACTCACGCGAGCCCATATCCTTTCTTTTTTATCAATTGCTAATTCCGATCTCCCCCCCCAATCTGATATTATAGTGCCAGTGTAGATAGAAATTCCCTTATGATCTAATTCCGAGCGGTAGTAAATACCAGGACTTAGCAATATTTGATTGATCACAATTCGGTATATTCCATTTATAATAAAGGTTCCTAAGGAATTCATTATAGGAATGTTTCCGATAGAAATGGTTTGCTTTTGCACATCGAAACCAAAAATTAATCTCGCAGATACATATAATTCGGAAGAATAGGTGAGTGATTCATACACAGCATCTCTTTCTTTTATCGAGGGTTCTAGCAGTTGATATCCTTTCGCAAATAATTGAAATGCAATTTCGTGATCTGGATCTTTAATTGTTGGAAACTTGTCAAGTTCTTCTGCCAAGGCTTGATTAATGAACCTACAAAATCCCTCGAATTGGATCTGACTAAATCCGGGTATTGTGGACATTCCCTCGTTTCCATTCCGGAGCATCTTAATCTTAAGTTTCCTGTTTATCAAAGAAAAATTCCATTATCAGCTCACTCTTCATCAATCCCTATGGATCGATCTAGCAATCATGGAATCTATATTCTGTTTACTGAATCACATGAAATTCTAGGGAACTCCACATACGTATTTCATATATGTATTTCATACATATGAATAGAGACCATTTGGACGAAAGTTCGAGTTTGCCAGGGGTACAAATGAAATGAAAATGAATTGATAAAACATTCCTACAAAAAAAATTCTGCCACTTATACTTTATGTTATGATATTCTAATCAGATTGGATGGCAAAGATTTCTCATTTTATCTCCTTTCTATGAATGTAATAAAGCCGTAATATAATATACTAGAAAGTTTGACTTTACTTCGATTTAGAATAGCGTGCTTACTTTAATTTCTCAAAATAATTTGAGGGTTCTTTTTTATTTCGGATCGGAGTAGTATAATTGCTAGAAAATTCAGTATTTCATTGTGGAATTCTAAAATAAAGTAAGTCCCTTTTTTAAGTACATGCCAATCTAGTTATCCACCTCTCCCCATATCCATGCTTTTCTTTTATCGTAATTTCACTTGGGTACGCCAAGATAGTCAGGTTATACTCTATATCAGAGCAAATTTCCTTTTTTTATTCAAGATATTTAATTTAATACTTTGAAAAATTAAAGCATGATTCCCCATAGAGATATGTACATAAAGGGGATCTTTGGATAATAATGCTGTTCGGACCTAAAGTTTACCTATACACGGATTAAGCATAAAGCCATAATATTTTATTATGCCATTGAAGGGGGGGGAGATAATACCGATTTAAGAGTAGTTCACTACTGCAATAAAAAAAAGAGAATTCTAGTTAACGGTTCCAATTTATTCTGAATTTTGCAGCCTGTGAATAGAAATCCACTTTTTCTTCTTTTTCATCTCAATAGAAAGAAATGGGAAGTTTTATTGTGTTAACAATGTATGTTTTAAGATAGAATCTATCGAGGAGAATAATAGAAACTGGATCAAAAAAAGCAGGAATAGATTTTTTGAAAAAGATTGGAAAAAAGTAAGTAGAATTATATTCAAAATAAAAGGGGCTTTTCGTAAGAAAACGTGGATGAATACTTGCTGTTTTCTAGATTTTTGATCGGATTTTTTGGCGGCATGGCCAAGCGGTAAGGCAGGGGACTGCAAATCCTTTATCCCCAGTTCAAATCTGGGTGCCGCCTGATCAATAAAATACTTAGGTTTTTTTTATAGTGCTGATCGAATTCGATAAATTTTTACTTCGCATAAGTTCGGGCAAGAGAGTAACTGGGCCTGCCGATACTGGGTTTAGAGAAACCATACCATAGTTCTATCCTCAAACTAGGGTTAGGGTTTGTTTTGACGGTAGTGGCCAAAATGGTTATCAATAGGGGTGAGGTAGTGTTTCCTTATTCTTTTATTATATGAATTTGAATTGGTTCTTAATTGAGATTCGATTTGATAATTTTAAAATACGAGGATAAGATGTCAGAAATCTTGGTATCCAAAGAAAGGTCCCTAAGGGGCATTCTTTTTTTTTTTCAATCTAAGATTCAAGAAGGGACTCCACGAAAGAATATCAAGACTTACTAATTATTATACATTTTTTTATCGTACATCTTATGTTACCTACATACACTAAAGTAAGGACTACTTAATTCTAACGAGAATCAGATTAAATAGGTCGATCAAAAATCAATTTAGGAGTTGTATTATGGATAAAATCTCTTCATTCTTTCATAGAATGATACAAAGCAAGGCTGCAGGGTTTAGGTCAAAAATAAACATTAGGTAAGGTAGGTATCCAATAAATATTTATCTATCGATAATTTTATGGTATATTCGGGCGTCCTTTGCTTAAAAAAAAAAAAAAGAGTAACAAAAGGAATAAAAAATCTTCCTATTCCCGCTTCTTCTATTCAGGACATCATTCCCGTACTCTTTCTTTTTTAAGGAAAAAAGGGCTATAGTATCTCGTATTTTTAATGCTCTCTAATTCTACCAGAATTCCTATAAGAATTTGTTAGGAGTAAATTCCTTGAACTGATTGATCCATGGCCTTAGGGCGGAATCCCTTTTTGACTCTGTACCCTTGATTCCACTATGATTATTGATCAATAGTAGAATAATCCCTTCATAGAAATAGGAGACATAATTTAGATGGATATAGTAAGTCTCGCTTGGGCTGCTTTAATGGTAGTCTTTACATTTTCTCTTTCACTAGTAGTATGGGGAAGGAGTGGACTCTAGGGATACTACTAATTGATTAAGTAATCAAATTGTTGTATCAATTCTTTTCTTTAATGGATCATTTTGCATTAATCATTTTGTCAAACGTTATTCTTTAATCTTTTTCTTTAGTTTTGTTTCACTCCTGTAAGAAACTCTTGTATTGTAAGTTGTAATGTAAGAAAGAGCCATTATACCAATTCAGAATTTCTACTAGAAATGACGAATGGTTAAAAAAAGTTCTATACATAAGAAAATTAGACTTTCTTCCACGGAACTATTCACGGCATATCACACATTTTCCATTTCCTTTTACTTTTTACTATAGTCTATTCTTCATATTATTTTTCTTTCCTTCCATGGATTCTTTGGTCAAGAATTGTCTTAGATTTTTTTATTTTGACCTGATTGAAATTAAGTGGATGCAATGAAAAAAGAAATTGAATTAGACTACTTAACTATTTCAATCTACTAATCTATTCTATGTAGATTCAAAGATAATATAATAGAAAGAATCTAAAGTGTCGTAGAAAAAACTATATGTAGTTCTTTCTACCACACTTTAAGATTCCAACCAGATCCTTTCATTTAAGACTTGGATTTTTTTTATTTAATCCCTTTTTAATTTCTTCAATGATTAATTGGAATTCCAATTAATTATTTTGGCTGACTGTTTTTACATAAATAATAAGTAAAAAAGAAGTAGGAACTAGAATGAACAGTGCAGTAGCAATAAATGCGAGAATATTGACTTCCATAACCTCTTTATTTTTTATTTTCACAATAACTCGGGATGTAATCCCATGGAGAGGAAAAAGGGGTATCTTGTAAATTCAAGGGTAGGGCTTGCATTCTGATAATACTGAATCAATTCAATATTATGAATATCGGATCTATCAAATCAATTCATGGATGAGAGTTATATTTCACGGATGAGAGTTATATAGTATAACATAGGAAGATCCTCTATCCACACTAAGACCAAAATGGGTTTTTTGATTGGATTAGGAATTCCCTCTTTTTTAATCCTTTTCTACTTTTTCTTTTCTATATCTCTAACCCACGAGCTTTCTTAATCTTATACTTTCTTAATCTTATACAATTTCCCTTCCTTTTTCTTATAGTTATACATACAATTATGTATGTATTATATGACCAACTTTCACTTTCTATGGGTCACATAGACATCCAAATAAGCAGTAGAAGTGAGATGGGGAAAAGAGGTCTGAAATAAAAAGGGAATACGATTTATGTATGGATTCCGGTAAAATACCGGTACTCTATTCCATAAGAGTGGAATAGGAAATTAAGATGAGGATGGTATCATCATAAAGAAAGATAGAGTAATATAATATCCTAAATTCTACTAATCCACATATCGTATGTGTGTCTTTCTTTATCGATTGGGAGTAGTGAAAAAAAAATTCCTATATGCCCTCCCTCCCTCTTTAATGAGAGATGCAAAATAAAAAAGTGAAGTAAGGGTGCCCTGTGGGTATTTGATCTTGCTCCCTGCCCCTTTTTTTCATGGAAAAAGGAAATATCAATTTCTCCATTCATTGAACCCTAGTTCGGGACTGACGGGGCTCGAACCCGCAGCTTCCGCCTTGACAGGGCGGTGCTCTGACCAATTGAACTACAATCCCCGCGGGGTGTATGGCATACCCATTCTTAAATAGAACCATAAGAAGATTCGATTCGTCTTTCGTACTCTAAGAAATAGACGAATCATATACTACATACCCACATATTATATTATACGTGGGTATAGTGAGAGTGACATAACTAGTATGTCGTGATTTTTTATCACTAAAAATGGATAATAATCCAGCCTTCAATAAGAAAAACTCTTTTGTTTGTAAGAAAGGAATGAGAGAGATATGGATTAGAAAAAAAAATTTCCCTTTTTTCTTTATCTTTTATTTCTATAGATCAGACATTTTATTTTATGGAAGAAAAACAAAAGGATTTAGTTCATACTCACGAAGCCCTAGATTTTTGGTTTGGGCCGAGCTGGATTTGAACCAGCGTAGACATTGTCAACGAATTTACAGTCCGTCCCCATTAACCACTCGGGCATCGACCCAGGAAGAATTTATTCTAGGGTTTTTGCTAATCTATGATTAACCTCCTTTCATAATACTCCCTACCCCCAGGGGAAGTCGAATCCCCGCTGCCTCCTTGAAAGAGAGATGTCCTGAACCACTAGACGATAGGGGCATCACTAGACGATAGGGCCATATACAACCGCTCGTGATTATACTATAATCATAGTATGAGCAGTTTTTTGGAATTGTCAATATACTCGAAAAGTATAAATAGATCCAAAGCAAAGAGTTTTTCCAACTTTTCTGTTATGTTTTCATCTAGGATTTTTTTTAGTTGATCGTTATAGATTAATTCTCCGTGCTTCATTTAGTGTTCATACCAAAAATGCATCCATCCCGCACTAAGTCATAAAATTCTCTAAAAATATAGAGAAAGTTTCAAAAACAAAGAAAAAAAGTGAATCAATTTAGTAGAAAAGTACTCTATCAGATTCGAACCAACGACTTACGTCTTAGCACGAGATTACTCTACCACTAATTTAAAAAGCCCTTTATCGGATTTGAACCGATGACTTATGCCTTACCATGGCATTACTCTACCACTGAGTTAAAAGGGCTTTTTATTTAATTCAAAAATTAGCCACTTGGATTTCCCATTATGGGTCTACTGCATAATGTACATATTATATATATAATATATAGAGATAGAGAGAGAGACATTATGTAGAGATTGTATATGTATATATCGATATCTTGAGAGCTCAAAATAAAATTAATAAAAAAAAACATACCCTACATAACATATCCAACTCTTCTTGGTTCAGGGTTTTCCGTTTCCGAAGACTAGTAAAATAGGCGGATTCTGGAACCCCAAGGATTCAACGGTATATGGATATGGAAAATATAAGATTTCCGATCCTAGCGGGAAAAGGCGGGGAACAGATACCCAATAGGATATAGGATCCTTGGGAGGAACTTTTGGTAATGGCCTTGATCCTCTATGCTATTTTTTATGTGTTCTTAGTTCTATTGAACTTTTTGCATTCTTTTAAACAAGAATCTAATAAACTAGAATTGAGTCAGTGGAAAAAAGGAGAGAGAGGAAAGTGTTAAATGGAGAGAGTCGACTAATCAGAGACTTTTAGGATCTTCTTTACATCAGGTAAATCTGTCGGCCCTGTCCGTTTTTTTCTTTAAGTTACGACTCTTTGCTGCTTACTTCTATCAAGCCATAGGGAAAGTCTATGATGAATTTGGAAAACTCATCTCACTCTTACTCTATGGCTCGGACTTAATGGGGGAAGAAAACATCTTCCATAATTTCTTTTTTGTTCAATTCTGGACAAAAAAGAAAAGGAAAAAAGGAATTTATAGGGACAGTGTTACCCCCTATATCCCCTAGTTTATATTGTAGGAATAATAAAACAATTTAGCAGTCTGACACACTTACGTCCTTGCAAAGTAAATAATTATTATTGTAGTCGTAACCGTAGAATAGGATCCTAATCAAAATAAATACATTTGGTTCAGGCGCTATTAGCATGGTAAGAAAAGATTTTTTTTACAGACCAGAGGGGCTATCTAAATCCTAAAGTAAAGGCGAGCGATCGAAGTAGAAGTACCAACGGCTCAGTGTCATGAACCTTCTCCATCTGATTCAATAAGGGGGAATTAGCCTTCTTGTCAAATGGCTATCCTTGACAAAGGGTACCATTTATACCATAATCTACAATGTAGCGGGTATAGTTTAGTGGTAAAAGTGTGATTCGTTCTATTAATAACTGAATTTGAAATGATATACTTAAGGCATCCTTAAGTTTTTTATTTTTATATTCCGATGAAAACTTTAGTTCTTATAAAGGATTAAATCCTTTTCCTCTCAATAGCATATTGAGGAAGAATATACATTCTGGCGATTTGTATCCAAAGACTAATTTAAATTGCATCCAAAATAAAAATAGGATTATGAGTACAGAGTCGCGAAGCATAATTTTGCATTGGATTAAGTATTCCAATTTTGAAAATATGAGTAAAGGATCTATGGATGAAGATACAAAAAAGTTGATTTCCAATCGTAACTAAATCTTCTTAAAATAAGGAATAAGGAAGCCAAATAGCTAAAAAACGATAGTTTTGGTTTACTAGAACCATCCGCATATTGTTTCAGCTCGGTGGAAACCCAATTCTTTTCCTCAGGATCTCTTGAATGAAATTAGGGAACGAAGTAAGTAGATTAGATGAATTTAGATAGAATTTCTATCTCCTACTCTATAAGGATCATCTAGAAAGCGGAGAGCTTTGGTTCCATTCAAATAGAAAAGCTGACATAGATGTTAAGTGGTGAGAATATCCATAAAGGAGCCGAATGAAATCAAAATTTCATGTTCGGTTTTGAATTAGAGACGTTAAAAATAATCAACCAACGTCGACTATAACCCCTAGCCTTCCAAGCTAACGATGCGGGTTCGATTCCCGCTACCCGCTCCATTCTGTATAAAAGGAGTATTCTATTTGTCTAGACATGTTAGAGGCTTGTATTCAAGCCTTTTTTGTCCACCAGTTTCTGGTACTCCAGAGCGGAGTAGAGCAGTTTGGTAGCTCACGAGGCTCATAACCTTGAGGTCACGGGTTCGATTCCCGTCTCCGCACTTAGCAGTCTGTATAAAAGGACTATTCTATTTCTCTAGATATGTATGGTAGAGGGGCGTATCCAACCCTTTTTTATTCATTAGTTCCCGGCCCTAGAGGGCAAAATTGAGCAGTTTGCGAAGTCACTTGCCTTCAAAAAAAGAAGGCGCAAGGCCTCTCCCTACCCTGCAGAAAATAAAAATGAAACGAAAGGGACAGTCTACCTCTCCCTTCCCTTTAAAAAAAGTTTGCCCGTTGTTTGTCTCAGTTAATACCCAATTTTTGGAGCTCTGTTGGCGAGTTCTATTTCTGCCTCTGGAGCGCCCTCTTTTTTTGAGTGGGATGCAAAGGAAGGGTAAGATAGTAAGGGATACGGCACTAGACTAACACCTAATTAATACTTAATTTAATATAAGTAGTTAAACAGTTAACTAGACTAAACTTTTTATCATAGTACTTTGATAAATTAAGCGGGCGAGCGGCGGGAATCGAACCCGTATCTTCTCCTTGGCAAGGAGATATTTTACCATTGAACTACGCTCGCTACGGTATATATTTTATAGCGTATATCCGCCTGGGTCGACCTTCTATGTCTGGGTCGACCGTTTCATTTCATTTTCTATTATATTAGAGTTTTCCTTTTTTTATTATCTGTCAATGAATATTCTAATGGGAATGGAATTTCATAATACTGAAAGAGAAGAGCTAGCAATTCGGAACGCAAATTGCGTTTTAATACGTCTCACTATTCTAATTTTTTAGAAGAAATGGCCTTTATTATTTCTTTTTTATGGGGTTAATAAATATTAACCAAATTTCATTTAAGAAATGAGAGAATTCAGAATAGCTACGAGAAAGACTAGTCCAATCCATAATGATGTACCGGAAAATACAACATTTTTATTATTTGACCAACCATCAGGAGAAGCAAATACAAGGGGTACACTAATTACTAAGACTGAGGAAGTCGCAATTAATGCAAAAACAGCTAATTGGAAAGCAATAGTCATATTTCTAATCCTCCAAGCTACCATCAAATAAAGTTGACTACATATTTGATCCCTCACTTAAACCAAAATTGTAAAAAAATACAAGAAGTAGGAGGGGTTTAATCATGAATCCATTGATTCTTCTCTTTAATTCAAATTTATTACTTAAACCGCTTTTTTATTTGGATATGGGGGTGAGAAGAGATTATTTACTCTTTATTTCACAAGCGGGTATAGCGGATCCTGTATCCGTGTATACAGTATACAGAGATATATCGAAAAGGAACTTGTATCTGATATCTTTCTAGAGGCTAATAAATCTTTTTATTTTTTATATGGCTATGTTCTATTTGTAGGAGTAAAATAAGGATTAGGCTGTGGAGAGATGGCTGAGTGGTTGATAGCTCCGGTCTTGAAAACCGGTATAGTTCTAGGAACTATCGAGGGTTCGAATCCCTCTCTCTCCTTTTGCTTATTGAATACGTTTGTTTCTTTCATTTTTATTTATTTTTTTTTTCTGTCCCTTATCTTTCTTTCATAAAAAGGAATGAATGGCTCGGCTAGATGGAATAACCGAGCCAGAACAGAAAAAAAGTAGAACAGGTATAAATAAGAAAATCTTAGTTAAGAGGGTTCATGTAAAGAACAGGTTCCAAATCACGATCGATTCCCTTTTCAAAACCTGCTGCAGCAGCTCGGGCTCTTCCTGCATGCCATAAATGGCCCACAAAAAAGAAGAATCCTAGAACAAAATGAGAAGTTGATAACCAACTTCTAGGAGAGACATAATTAACTGCATTGATCTCGGTAGCTACGCCACCCACGGAATTTAAAGAGCCTAAAGGAGCGTGGGTCATATATTCTGCTGAGCGTCGTTCTTGCCAAGGTTGTATGTCTTTTTTCAACCTACTCAAGTCCAAACCGTTGGGGCCCCTTAGAGGTTCTAACCATGGAGCACGAAGGTCCCAAAAACGCATAGTTTCCCCTCCAAAGATAACCTCCCCAGTTGGGGAACGCATTAGATATTTACCTAAACCTGTGGGTCCTTGAGCGGATCCCACATTAGCTCCAAGACGCTGGTCTCTAACTAGAAAAGTAAATGCTTGAGCTTGAGAAGCTTCTGGCCCGGTGGGTCCATAAAACTCACTCGGATAAGCTGTATTATTGAACCATACAAAACAACAAGCGATAAAACCAAAGACAGATAAAGCAGCTAAACTATAAGACAAGTAAGCTTCTCCAGACCATACAAATGCACGGCGAGCCCATGCGAAGGGTTT
>NW_028260534.1:0-40606 GCF_056163025.1 Triticum urartu
GATAGCTCGCCAAGAAATACTTAATGCTACGATCTGGGGAAAAAGAATACCTAATCATGAGGATCCTCCAGAATCTTTTCGAGTGCTCGTTCGAGAACTACGATCTTTGGCTCTAGAACTGAATCATTTCCTTGTATCTGAAAAGAACTTCCAGGTTAATAGGGAGGAAGTTTGATCGGAATAAATATAAATTCTTTTCTTATTTCTATTTTATGATTGACCAATATAAACATCAACAACTTCAAATTGGACTCGTTTCCCCTCAACAAATAAAGGCTTGGGCTAACAAAAACCTACCTAATGGAGAAGTCGTTGGCGAAGTCACAAGGCCCTCTACTTTTCATTATAAAACCGATAAACCAGAAAAAGATGGATTGTTTTGCGAAAGAATCTTTGGACCCATAAAAAGCGGGATTTGCGCTTGTGGCAATTCTCGAGCGAGCGGAGCTGAAAACGAAGACGAAAGATTTTGCCAAAAATGCGGGGTCGAATTTGTGGATTCTCGGATACGAAGATATCAAATGGGATACATCAAACTCGCATGTCCCGTGACTCATGTGTGGTATTTGAAAGGTCTTCCTAGTTATATCGCGAATCTTTTAGATAAACCTCTTAAGAAGTTGGAGGGCCTAGTATACGGCGATTTCTCTTTTGCTAGGCCCAGCACTAAAAAACCCACTTTTTTACGATTACGAGGTTTATTCGAAGAGGAAATTGCATCCTGTAACCACAGCATTTCTCCCTTTTTTTCTACCCCAGGCTTTGCAACATTTCGAAATCGGGAAATTGCGACAGGAGCAGGTGCTATTAGAGAACAATTAGCAGATTTGGATTTGCGAATTATTATAGAGAATTCTTTGGTCGAATGGAAGGAATTAGAAGACGAGGGGTATAGTGGAGATGAGTGGGAAGATAGAAAAAGACGAATAAGAAAAGTTTTTTTGATTAGACGCATGCAATTGGCGAAACATTTTATTCAAACAAATGTAGAACCAGAATGGATGGTTTTGTGCTTATTACCGGTTCTTCCTCCCGAATTGAGACCTATTGTTTATAGGTCTGGAGATAAAGTAGTGACTTCAGACATTAATGAACTTTATAAGAGAGTTATCCGTCGGAACAACAATCTTGCCTATCTATTAAAAAGAAGTGAATTAGCGCCAGCAGATTTAGTAATGTGCCAGGAAAAATTGGTACAAGAAGCCGTGGATACACTTCTTGATAGTGGGTCCCGCGGGCAACCGACGAGGGATGGTCACAATAAAGTATACAAATCACTTTCAGATGTAATTGAAGGTAAAGAGGGAAGGTTTCGCGAGACTCTGCTTGGGAAACGGGTCGATTACTCGGGGCGTTCTGTCATTGTTGTGGGTCCTTCGCTTTCATTACATCAATGTGGATTACCTCTAGAGATAGCAATAAAGCTTTTTCAGCTATTTGTAATTCGCGATTTAATCACGAAACGCGCCACTTCTAATGTAAGGATTGCTAAAAGGAAAATTTGGGAAAAAGAACCCATTGTATGGGAAATACTTCAAGAAGTTATGCGGGGACATCCTGTACTGTTAAATAGAGCACCTACCCTGCATAGATTAGGCATACAGGCCTTTCAACCCACTTTAGTAGAGGGGCGTACTATTTCTTTACACCCATTAGTGTGTAAGGGTTTCAATGCGGACTTTGATGGAGATCAAATGGCTGTTCATCTACCTTTATCCTTGGAAGCTCAGGCAGAAGCCCGTTTACTTATGTTTTCTCATATGAATCTCTTATCTCCCGCTATTGGGGATCCTATTTGCGTACCAACCCAAGACATGCTTATCGGGCTTTATGTATTAACGATTGGAAAGCGTCGAGGTATTTGTGCAAATAGATATAATAGTTGCAGAAACTACCCAAATCTAAAAGTAAATTACAATAATAATAATAATTTTAAATATAGGAAAGATAAAGAACCCCATTTTTCTAGTTCTTATGATGCACTGGGAGCTTATAGACAAAAACTAATCAGTTTAGATAGTCCCTTGTGGCTACGATGGAACCTGGATCAACGCGTCATTGGGTCAAGAGAAGTTCCGATTGAAGTTCAATATGAATCTTTGGGGACTTATCATGAGATTTATGCCCACTATCTAATAATGGGAAATAGAAAAAAAGAAATTCGTTCGATATACATTCGAACCACTCTTGGTCATATTTCTTTTTATAGAGAAATAGAGGAAGCCATACAAGGATTTAGTCAGGCCTATTCATACACTACCTAAACAAGAAAGTTAGATTCGGCGATGCCCCTCCCCTTTCGGGGGGCATTCCGATTTCCCTAGTATCATCATTATTTGCCACGCGAATCCAGATTGAGATTGAGGCAATTAAGTTAATTAAATTTTCGAATCACTGACTCAGGCCCATTGTCGAATCCTACTCAGCAATTGTCGAATCCTACTCAGCCGAAAAGGGGGTACTTATGTATGGCGGAACGGGCCAATCTGGTCTTTCATAATAAAGAGATAGACGGAACTGGTATGAAACGACTTATTAGCAGATTAATAGATCATTTTGGAATGGGATATACATCCCATATACTGGATCAACTAAAGACTCTGGGCTTCCATCAAGCCACTACTACATCGATTTCGTTAGGAATCGAGGATCTTTTAACAATACCCTCTAAGGGATGGTTAGTCCAAGACGCGGAACAACAGAGTTTTCTTTTGGAGAAACACTATTATTATGGGGCTGTACACGCGGTAGAAAAATTACGCCAATCTGTTGAGATATGGTATGCGACAAGTGAATATTTGAAACAAGAAATGAATTCAAATTTTCGGATAACGGATCCTTCTAATCCAGTCTATCTAATGTCTTTTTCAGGAGCCAGAGGAAATGCATCTCAAGTACACCAATTAGTAGGTATGAGAGGATTAATGTCGGACCCTCAAGGACAAATGATTGATTTACCTATTCAAAGCAATTTACGCGAGGGACTTTCTTTGACAGAATATATAATTTCCTGCTATGGAGCCCGCAAAGGGGTTGTAGATACTGCTGTGCGAACAGCAGATGCTGGATATCTTACACGTAGACTTGTTGAAGTAGTTCAACATATTATTGTGCGTAGAAGAGATTGTGGTACTATCCGAGGTATTTCTGTAAGTCCTCAAAATGGGATGACGGAAAAACTTTTTGTCCAAACACTAATTGGTCGTGTATTAGCAGACGATATATATATCGGTTCACGATGCATTGCCGCGCGAAATCAAGATATTGGAATTGGATTAGTCAATCGATTCATAACTGCCTTTCGAGCACAACCATTTCGAGCACAACCAATATATATTAGAACCCCCTTTACTTGCCGAAGCACTTCTTGGATCTGTCAATTATGCTATGGCCGGAGTCCTACTCATAGTGATCTGGTCGAATTGGGAGAAGCCGTAGGTATTATTGCAGGTCAATCAATTGGGGAGCCAGGGACTCAACTAACATTAAGAACTTTTCATACTGGCGGAGTATTCACAGGGGGTACTGCCGACCTTGTACGATCCCCTTCGAATGGAAAAATAAAATTCAATGAGAATTTGGTTCACCCCACACGTACCCGTCATGGGCAGCCTGCTTTTCTATGTTATATAGACTTGCATGTAACTATTCAGAGTCAAGATATTCTATATAGTGTGAATATTCCCTCAAAAAGCTTGATTCTAGTGCAAAATGATCAATATGTAAAATCCGAACAAGTAATTGCGGAGATTCGTGCCGGAACGTCCACTTTACATTTTAAAGAAAGGGTACAAAAGCATATTTATTCTGAATCAGACGGCGAAATGCACTGGAGTACTGATGTTTACCATGCGCCCGAATATCAATATGGTAATCTTCGCCGATTACCAAAAACAAGCCATTTATGGATATTGTCAGTAAGTATGTGCAGATCCAGTATAGCGTCTTTTTCACTCCACAAGGATCAAGATCAAATGAATACTTATGGTAAAAAAGATAGGGAAATTCTTGATTATTCAACGTCGGATCGAATCATGTCCAATGGCCATTGGAATTTTATCTATCCTTCTATTTTTCAAGATAATTCAGATTTGTTGGCGAAAAAGCGAAGAAATAGGTTCGTCATTCCATTACAATATCATCAAGAACAAGAGAAAGAACTAATATCCTGTTTTGGGATTTCGATTGAAATCCCCCTTATGGGTGTTTTACGTAGAAATACTATTTTTGCTTATTTTGACGATCCCCGATACAGAAAAGATAAAAAGGGTTCAGGAATTGTTAAATTTAGATATAGGACCCTAGAAGAAGAATATAGGACTCGAGCGGAAGACTCAGAAGAGGAATATGAGACCCTAGAAGACGAATACAGGACCCGAGAGGACGAATATGAATATGAAACCCTAGAAGAATCTAAATATGGAATCCTAGAAGACGAATACGAATATGAAACCCTAGAAGACGAATATGGGAGCCCAGAAAACGAATATGGGAACCCAGAGAACGAATATAGGACTTTAGAGAAAGACTCAGAAGAGGAATATGGGAGCCCAGAGAGCAAATATAGGACCCAAGAGGACGAATATGGAACTCTAGAGGAAGACTCAGAAGACGAATATGGCAGCCCCGGGGAAAGCGCAGAGGAAAAATATGGTACTTTAGAGGAAGACTCAGAAGAAGATTCAGAGGACGAATACGAGAGCCCAGAGGAAGATTCCATCTTAAAAAAAGAGGGTTTGATTGAGCATCGAGGAACAAAAGAATTTAGTCTAAAATACCAAAAAGAAGTAGATCGGTTTTTTTTCATTCTTCAAGAACTTCATATCTTGCCGAGATCTTCATCCCTAAAGATACTTGACAATAGTATTATTGGAGTGAATACACAACTCACAAAAAATACAAGAAGTCGACTAGGCGGACTGGTCCGAGTGAAGAGAAAAAAAAGCCATACGGAACTCAAAATATTTTCCGGAGATATTCATTTTCCTGAAGAGGCGGATAAGATATTAGGTGGCTGTTTGATACCGCCAGAAAGACAAAAAAAAGATTCTAAGGAATCAAAAAAAAGGAAAAATTGGGTCTATGTTCAACGGAAAAAAATTCTCAAGAGCAAGGAAAAGTATTTTGTTTCCGTTCGCCCTACAGTGGCATATGAAATGGACGAAGGAAGAAATTTAGCAACACTTTTCCCGCAGGATCTCTTGCAAGAAGAAAATAATCTCCAAATTCGACTTGTCAATTTTATTTCTCATGAAAATAGCAAGTTAACTCAAAGAATTTATCACACAAATAGTCAATTTGTTAGAACTTGCTTAGTAGTGAATTGGGAACAAGAAGAAAAAGAAAAGGCTGGTGCTTCCCTTGTTGAGGTAAGAGCAAATGATCTTATTCGCGATTTCCTAAGAATTGAGTTAGTCAAGTCCACTATTTCGTATACACGAAAAAGGTATGGTAGGACAAGTGCAGGACCGATTCCCCATAATAGGTTAGATCGCGCCAATATCAATTCTTTTTATTCCAAGGCGAAGATTGAATCACTTAGCCAACATCCAGAAGCTATTGGCACTTTGTTGAATCGAAATAAAGAATACCACTCTTTGATGATTTTGTCGGCATCCAACTGTTCTCGAATTGGTTTATTCAAGAATTCAAAACATCCCAATGCGATAAAAGAATGGAATCCTAGAATTCCTATTCGAGAAATTTTTGGGCCCTTAGGCGCTATTGTAGCTAGTATATCGCATTTTTCTTCATCTTACTATTTACTAACGCATAATAAAATCCTGTTAAAAAAATATTTGTTCGTTGACAATTTAAAACAAACCTTCCAAGTACTTCAAGAACTTAAATACTCTTTAATAGATGAAAATAAAAGGATTTCTAATTTCGATAGTAACATAATGTTGGATCCATTCCTTTTGAATTGTCACTTTGTCCATCATGATTCTTGGGAAGAGACATTGGCAATAATTCACCTTGGACAATTTATTTGTGAAAATGTATGTCTATTTAAATCGCACATAAAAAAATCCGGTCAAATTTTCATTGTAAATATGAATTCCTTTGTTATAAGAGCAGCTAAACCTTATTTGGCCACTACAGGAGCAACTGTTAATGGTCATTATGGAGAAATCCTTTACAAGGGAGATAGGTTAGTTACGTTTATATATGAAAAATCGAGATCTAGTGACATAACGCAAGGTCTTCCAAAAGTGGAACAAATCTTTGAAGCGCGTTCAATTGATTCATTATCCCCGAATCTCGAAAGGAGAATTGAGGATTGGAATGAGCGTATACCAAGAATTCTTGGGGTCCCTTGGGGATTCTTGATTGGAGCTGAGCTAACCATAGCCCAAAGTCGTATCTCTTTGGTTAATAAAATCCAAAAGGTTTATCGATCCCAAGGGGTACAGATCCATAATAGACATATAGAGATTATTATACGCCAAGTAACATCAAAAGTGCGGGTTTCCGAAGATGGAATGTCTAATGTTTTTTCGCCTGGGGAATTAATCGGACTATTGCGAGCGGAACGAGCAGGACGAGCTTTGGATGAATCGATCTATTATCGGGCAATCTTATTGGGAATAACAAGGGCTTCCCTGAATACCCAAAGTTTCATATCTGAAGCAAGTTTTCAAGAAACTGCTCGAGTTTTAGCAAAAGCTGCCCTACGAGGTCGCATTGATTGGTTGAAAGGCTTGAAAGAAAACGTAGTTCTGGGGGGGATTATACCTGTTGGTACCGGATTCCAAAAATTTGTGCATCGTTCCCCACAAGACAAGAACCTTTATTTCGAAATAAAAAAAAAAAATCTATTCGCGTCGGAAATGAGAGATTTTTTGTTTCTCCATACAGAATTAGTTTCTTCAGATTCTGACGTAACAAACAATTTTTATGAGACATAAGAACCCCCATAAAAATATTTTTTACTTTACTAGACTTTTGAACTTAGAACACTAACAGGTCAAATTTTAGATTTTTAAGATTTTTATTTTAATAAGTAAAACAAGTCAGTTAATTCATTAAGGTGGTTATGTTTATACCATGTATCAATGGCCAACTCTTATCTTAGTACAAGGTTCTCTCGGAACAATTATTATTTATTTCAAGCTATTTCGGATCTTTCTTAATCTTCAAAAAGAACTAAATTCCGTAATGGAATGGTAGGATTAAAAAAAAGGAAGTGTGGAAAAAATGACAAGAAGATATTGGAACATTAATTTGAAAGAGATGATAGAAGCAGGAGTTCATTTTGGTCATGGTATTAAGAAATGGAATCCTAAAATGGCCCCTTACATTTCGGCAAAGCGTAAAGGTACTCATATTATAAATCTCGCTAGAACGGCTCGTTTTTTATCAGAAGCTTGTGATTTAGTTTTTGATGCAGCAAGTCAGGGAAAAAGTTTCTTAATTGTTGGTACCAAAAAAAGAGCAACAGATTTAGTAGCATCAGCTGCAATAAGGGCTCGTTGTCATTATGTTAATAAAAAGTGGTTCAGTGGTATGTTAACGAATTGGTCGATTACGAAAACTAGACTTTCTCAATTTAGAGACTTAAGAGCAGAAGAAAAAATGGGAAAATTCCACCATCTCCCAAAAAGAGATGTGGCAATCTTGAAGAGAAAATTATCTACTTTGCAAAGGTATCTCGGCGGGATCAAATATATGACGAGATTGCCAGACATTGTGATCGTCCTTGATCAGCAAAAAGAGTATATAGCTCTTCGGGAATGTGCCATTTTGGGGATTCCTACTATTTCTTTAGTCGATACAAATTGTGACCCGGATCTCGCGAATATATCGATTCCAGCCAACGATGACACTATGACTTCAATTCGATTGATTCTTAACAAATTAGTATTTTCAATTTGTGAGGGCCGTTCTCTCTATATAAGAAATCGTTGATTAAGAATATATAGTGAATTCTTGGGCAACTGCGTAAATTTATGGAATCACTTACTTTACTATATCTTTTTTTTTGCATAGAATTTTTTTTGCATAGAAAAAAGAAGGGGAATATTGATATATATTAGAGGGTATTGATATATATTATGATCTGATGTGCTTTCTTGGTATCCTAAATATAAGATTAATACTTCAAGTTGCTGAGTTGAGAAAGAGATGGTTGAATCAAAAGAATTCCTTTTTTGAAGTTCAATTTTTATCAGAGGACAATATGAATATTATACCTTGTTCCATTAAAACACTCAAGGGGTTATACGATATATCGGGTGTAGAAGTAGGCCAACACTTCTATTGGCAAATAGGAGGTTTCCAAATTCATGCCCAAGTACTCATCACTTCTTGGGTCGTAATTACTATCTTGCTAGGTTCAGTTGTCATAGCTGTTCGGAATCCACAAACCATCCCGACCGACGGTCAGAATTTTTTTGAATATGTCCTTGAGTTTATTCGAGACTTGAGCAAAACTCAGATTGGAGAAGAATATGGTCCCTGGGTTCCCTTTATTGGAACTATGTTCCTTTTTATTTTTGTTTCGAATTGGTCGGGTGCTCTTTTACCTTGGAAAATTATAGAGTTACCCCATGGGGAATTAGCAGCGCCCACGAATGATATAAATACTACTGTTGCTTTAGCTTTACTCACGTCAGCGGCATATTTTTATGCTGGTCTTAGCAAAAAAGGATTGAGCTATTTCGAGAAATATATTAAACCAACTCCAATCCTTTTACCAATTAACATCCTAGAAGATTTCACAAAACCATTATCGCTTAGCTTTCGACTTTTCGGGAATATATTGGCGGATGAATTAGTCGTTGTTGTTCTTGTTTCTTTAGTCCCCTTAGTAATCCCTATACCGGTCATGTTTCTTGGATTATTTACAAGCGGTATTCAAGCTCTTATTTTTGCAACATTAGCCGCAGCCTATATAGGTGAATCCATGGAGGGTCATCATTGAATTGACTCTTTTTGGAAATAGTATTTTTTTTTTTTGCAGCTTAGCTCAATTCATGCATGGTTCCAGATAATCTGCTTGGTTGCAAAAAAATAGTTAGAAATGCGTATGAATATATAGCCTAGAGTTGTAGGAGAGAGAATAGAATAGACTATATTATGGAATTTTCAAAGTATATATGCATTAAGGAGGGTGGAGTCAGGCTAGATCTATACTATAATATCCTTAATGTCTATAAGTGGAGTCCTCTTTTATGCAGGTTTCCACTTTAAGCAATGATTTTAGAATCCGATTCAATAGAAAATGAGAAAATATGCAAACAAAATAGAAGAAACAAATGTATATATATAGGATATTATATTATATATTCCTAGGTTAGATTCATTATCTAATCCGATATATGGATATGGAATTCCCTTCTATGTAGTTCGGACAATTCACATTATCATTTCAATTTGATTTCAATTTGTACTTTTTAGTTACTTTACTTCTCCCCAATAGAGCTTAGAAGTAAGAATTTATTGGTTGATTGTATCCTTAACCATTTCTTTTTTTTGACACGAGGAACTACTCACCATGAATCCACTAATTGCTGCTGCTTCTGTTATTGCTGCTGGATTGGCCGTAGGGCTTGCTTCTATTGGACCTGGAGTTGGTCAAGGTACTGCTGCAGGACAAGCTGTAGAAGGTATTGCGAGACAGCCAGAAGCAGAAGGTAAAATACGAGGTACTTTATTGCTTAGTCTAGCTTTTATGGAAGCTTTAACAATTTATGGACTAGTTGTGGCACTAGCGCTTTTATTTGCGAACCCTTTTGTTTAATCTTAAAAAAAAAATTCTTTCGATTTCGATTAGATACTTTTTTCTTTTTTTAGTAAATTGGTATTTGCTTCCACAATTCCAATTATATCAATACTTTATTTAATTTACTCCTATTTATTACTCCTGGAATTATCTATTTATCGGGACAGATAATACCCCATTCTAGGAAGGGCTGAGTTGAGTATTATTAATTTAGAAGATATGCTCACCTTCTTATTTCCCGTCCTTAGTTTAGGAAAGTGGAAAGTTTTTTCCTTTTATTTTAGGAATTTTGGGAACAGAACATTTCAACAAAGGAAGTCTTTCACCGGTCAAACAAGACGTAAGACTTAATCTAAAAGAAATTACTAGATTGAATCTATTTGCATTAAAAAAACCGATCAAAAAAGGGCGAGCGAAGTAAGTGATCGAAAAACTTTGTTCTTTGTTCGTCCTATCTATAAGAGGAGAGCATATGAAAAATGTAACCCATTCTTTCGTTTTTTTAGCTCACTGGCCATCCGCTGGCAGTTTCGGGCTTAATACCGATATTTTAGCAACAAATCTAATAAATCTAACTGTAGTGGTTGGTGTTTTGATTTTTTTTGGAAAGGGAGTGTGTGCGAGTTGTCTATTTCAAGAATAGATTGGATCTATCCGGCTGCACTTTATAATATTTTTTAGTATTTTTCGGATAAATAAGAAAAGGGTGCACGATCTCGACGAATTACTTCTGAATAAATTCAGAAATCATATGGAAGAACCATAGCATTTCGCGACTCATTGGTAAATCAACTTTGATTCTCTATAAACCAAGAATGTGAGACCATTAACACGGTTAAAGCTAAACTGCTTGAAGTCCAGGCAAAAAGAGGTACTCTTTCTACAACTATATTAGTATTAGTACCAATTTAAACGGGAAATAGCTAATGTAAAATTTATCTGATATAGAACACTCATATCGATAAAATGGTTTGAACTATTTACTAGAAAAAAAAGGGGGCACCCTGCCCTTTTTTAACCAATGCCGAATCGACGACCTATGTATAAAAAAGAGAAATTTTTTGGATTTGAAGAAAAAAAAAATAAAAAAGAATTCTATTAATTTTCATTTTCCATTTATTTAGTTAGTTTTTCTTAATGAAATTGAAATTATTAACTAGAGGGCAAATAAAAATAAAGAAACAACTTTGCTGACCATGATATATTTTTATCTAGGCGGAAGAGTCCTCTTAATATTTATCTAGTCTTATATAGGTTTCGGTATATTGAAATATAAACATAAAAAAGAAGATAGAGGATAGGCTCATTACTTAAAAAAAAGATATGGAAATAGCTATAGAAAAAAAAAAAGGAGCGTGAGAGCCAAATGAATCGAAAGATTCATGTTTGGTTCGGGAAGAGATCATAAAAGTTGTAAACTTACAAAATAATCTACTTTCATTAAAAGATTTATTAGATAATCGAAAACAGAGGATCTTGAGTACTATTCGAAATTCAGAAGAATTGCGTAGAGGGACCATTGAGCAACTCGAAAAAGCTCGGATTCGATTACAGAAAGTCGAACTAGAAGCGGATGAGTATCGAATGAATGGATACTCTGAGATAGAACGAGAAAAAGCAAATTTGATTAATGCTACTTCTATTAGTTTGGAACAATTGGAAAAGTCTAAAAACGAAACCCTTTATTTTGAAAAACAAAGGGCAATGAATCAGGTCCGACAGCGGGTTTTCCAACAGGCCGTACAAGGAGCTCTAGGAACTCTGAATAGTTGTTTGAATACCGAGTTACATTTCCGTACGATTCGTGCTAATATTGGCATTCTCGGGTCCCTGGAATGGAAGAAATAATTAAATTAATTAGGCCTTGAACTTCTACTTTCGTTTAGAATTTAGGCATTATTTTTCCCCTTGCTTCCGAAAAAAGAGTCAAGAAACACTAATGGCAACCCTTCGAGTCGACGAAATTCATAAAATTCTCCGCGAACGTATTGAACAATATAATAGGAAAGTAGGGATTGAGAATATAGGTCGCGTAGTTCAAGTGGGGGATGGGATTGCTCGTATTATAGGTCTTGGTGAAATAATGTCAGGTGAATTAGTCGAATTTGCAGAAGGTACTAGGGGTATTGCTCTGAATTTGGAATCCAAAAATGTTGGGATTGTATTAATGGGCGATGGGTTGATGATACAAGAGGGAAGTTTTGTAAAAGCAACAGGAAGAATTGCTCAGATACCCGTGAGTGAGGCTTACTTGGGTCGTGTTGTAAATGCTCTGGCTAAACCTATTGATGGGAAAGGCGAAATTATAGCTTCCGAATCTCGCTTAATTGAATCTCCTGCTCCAAGTATAATTTCCAGGCGTTCCGTATACGAACCTCTTCAAACAGGGCTTATTGCTATCGATTCGATGATCCCTATAGGGCGCGGTCAGCGAGAGTTAATTATTGGGGACAGACAGACTGGCAAAACAGCAGTAGCCACAGATACAATTCTCAATCAAAAAGGGCAAGGTGTAATATGTGTTTATGTAGCTATCGGTCAAAGAGCATCCTCCGTAGCTCAAGTAGTAACTACTTTCCATGAGGAGGGGGCCATGGAATACACTATTGTAGTAGCTGAAATGGCGGATTCACCTGCTACATTACAATACCTCGCTCCTTATACGGGAGCAGCCCTGGCTGAGTATTTTATGTACCGCGAACGGCATACTTTAATAATTTATGATGATCTCTCCAAACAGGCACAAGCTTATCGCCAAATGTCCCTTCTATTAAGAAGACCTCCCGGACGTGAGGCTTATCCAGGGGATGTTTTTTATTTGCATTCACGCCTTTTAGAAAGAGCCGCTAAATTAAATTCTCTTTTAGGCGAAGGAAGTATGACCGCTTTACCAATAGTTGAGACTCAATCTGGAGACGTTTCCGCCTATATTCCTACTAATGTAATCTCCATTACAGATGGACAAATATTCTTATCTGCGGATCTATTCAATGCCGGAATTCGACCCGCTATTAATGTGGGTATTTCTGTTTCCAGAGTAGGATCCGCGGCTCAAATTAAAGCCATGAAACAAGTAGCTGGCAAATCAAAATTGGAACTAGCGCAATTCGCAGAGTTACAAGCCTTTGCACAATTCGCCTCTGCTCTCGATAAAACAAGTCAGAATCAATTGGCAAGGGGTCGACGATTAAGGGAATTGCTTAAACAATCCCAGGCAAATCCTCTCCCAGTGGAAGAGCAGATAGCTACTATTTATACCGGAACAAGAGGATATCTTGATTCGTTAGAAATTGAACAGGTAAATAAATTTCTGGATGAGTTACGTAAACATCTAAAAGATACTAAACCTCAATTCCAAGAAATTATATCTTCTAGCAAGACATTCACCGAGCAAGCGGAAATCCTTTTGAAGGAAGCTATTCAGGAACAGCTGGAACGGTTTTCTCTTCAGTAACAAATAAATTTTGCATGTCTACTCTTGTTAGTAGAATAGGAATCGTTGAGAAAGCTTTTTCATTTGAATCATGCAAAAAAGTTTTCTTTGTTTTTAGTTTAGTATAGTTATTTAAAGAATAGATAGAAATAAGATTGCGTCCAATAGGATTTGAACCTATACCAAAGGTTTAGAAGACCTCTGTCCTATCCATTAGACAATGGACGCTTTTCTTTCATATTTTATTCTTTCTTTTATTTTTTTGCTTCTTCCGAGAAAAAACTGTTAGACCAAAACTCTTTTAGGAAATCAAAAAATCCAGATACAAATGCATGATGTATATATTATATCATGCATATATCATAAAGAAGGAGTATGGAGGCGGTAGTGGGAATCGAACCCGCAACCCCAAGGTTATGAGCCTTATGAGCTACCAAACTGCTCTATACTCTTAAACTAAAGAGGGGTAACTAGTGGATAAAAGAGGGTTGGATACGCCCCTCTACCAATATCTATACAAATAGAATAGTCCATTTATACAGAATGGTAAAGAGGGCTCCTCTATGATTATCAATTCCAGAAATCCATACAAATACGAAAGGGTATTTTATCCTTACCAACTGGATCTTGTTGCACCCGGTAACAAACATTCATAAACCATTTCTCGAAGTACGTGTCCGGATAGCCCAAAATGTCGATAGTTAGCTCTAGGTCTTCCGGTCAAAAAACAACGTCGATGAAGGCGTGTAGGTGCACTATTACGCGGTAGGGATTGCAATTTTTCTCGCATTTTCGTTTTTTCACTCAAACTCAAGGGAGAAACTTTGCTTCTTATCTTTTTTTTTAAAGATTGACGAATCAAATGATATTTCTGTTCTAATTTCTGCCGCTTCTTCTCCCTCTGAATCAAACTTTTTTTTGCCATAATGTGTCGTTGCTATTATTACCAAGTATACGGTTCTAATCCTAGATGGAAAAATAAATAGAAAAAGAAATCTAAAAAGGCAGATCCTCCCTCTCTATCAAGAGTAATGAACTAGGTGCTGATACAGTACAAAAAAACAAACTAAATTAACCAAACTTGCCTGATGTTGAGGCAATCAAGAAAGCTGCATAAGTGAATATATAACCCACGGAAAAGTGAGCTAATCCAACCAATCTTGCTTGCACAATGGAAAGAGCCACGGGCTTATCTCTCCAGCGAATTAAATTAGCTAAAGGTGTGCGTTCATGAGCCCATGCTAAAGTCTCAATTAATTCCTGCCAATACCCCCGCCAGGAAATTAAGAACATAAATCCAGTAGCCCAAACAAGATGTCCAAATAAGAACATCCACGCCCATACCGATAAACTATTCATCCCAAAAGGATTATATCCATTGATAAGTTGTGAAGAGTTTAACCATAGGTAATCTCTTAACCATCCCATCAAATAAGTGGAGGATTCATTAAATTGTGAAACGTTGCCCTGCCATAATGTGATATGTTTCCAATGCCAATAAAAAGTAACCCACCCAATGGTATTTAACATCCAGAAAACTGCCAAATAAAATGCGTCCCAAGCAGAAATATCACAAGTACCGCCGCGCCCAGGGCCGTCACAAGGAAAACTATATCCAAAATCCTTTTTATCTGGCATTAATTTGGAACCGCGTGCATCTAAAGCGCCCTTTACTAAAATCAATGTAGTTGTATGCAAACCTAGAGCAATAGCATGATGAACCAAGAAATCCCCAGGTCCTATTGTTAAGAAAAGCGAATTACTATTCTCATTAACAGCATTCAACCATCCGGGCAACCATAGGCTTCGACCCGCATTGAAAGCGGGGCCATTCGTTGAAGATAAGAGTATATCGAACCCATATGTCGTCTTGCCATGAGCAGATTGTATCCATTGGGCAAATATAGGTTCGATCAAGATTTGCTTTTCTGGAGTACCAAAAGCAAGCATGACGTCGTTATGAACATAAAGGCCCAAGGTATGGAATCCTAGAAAGAGGCTAGCCCAACTTAAATGAGATATGATAGCTTCTTTATGGTCTAACATTCTTGCCAATACATTATCCTCATTCTGTTCCGGATTGTAATCCCTAATGAAAAAAATAGCTCCATGAGCAAAAGCCCCTGTCATGATGAACCCTGCAATATATTGGTGATGAGTATATAAAGCAGCTTGAGTAGTAAAGTCTTGTGCTATGAATGCATAAGGAGGTAAAGAGTACATATGTTGAGCTACTAAGGAAGTAATAACCCCTAAAGAAGCTAGAGCAAGACCTAACTGAAAATGAATCGAATTGTTGATTGTGTCATAAAGGCCCTTATGCCCACGCCCTAATCGACCCCCCGGAGGAGTATGCGCTTCTAAAAGATCTTTAATACTGTGCCCAATTCCGAAGTTAGTTCGATACATGTGACCGGCAATGAGAAAAATAAATGCAATAGCTAAATGATGGTGAGCCATATCGGTCAGCCACAAACTTTGTGTTTGTGGATGGAATCCCCCAAGAAGAGTTAGAATGGCAGTTCCCGCTCCTTGAGCGGTACCAAATAAATGATTACTCGAATCAGGGTTTTGGGCATAAAGATTCCATTGACCCGTCAAAAGGGGTCCCAACCCCTGGGGATAGGGTAATACATCTAAGAAATTATTCCATCGAACGTACTCCCCCCTGGATGCGGGAATAGCAACATGAACTAAATGTCCTGTCCAAGCCAAAGAACTTACCCCGAAAAGTCCTGACAAATGATGATTGAGACGAGATTCCGCGTTTTTGAACCACGAAAGGCTTGGTTTCCATTTGGGTTGTAGATGTAACCAACCCGCTATTAAGGACAGCGTAGAAAGAAATAATAGAAAAAGAGCTCCAGTATAAAGATCCTCATTGGTGCGTAATCCTATTGTATACCACCACTGATAAACTCCAGAATAAGCAATATTCACTGGACCAGCAGCACCTCCTCGAGTAAAGGCTTCCACAGCGGGTTGACCAAAATGAGGATCCCAAATCGCATGAGCAATAGGTCTTACGTGTAAAGGATCCTGTATCCATGATTCAAAATTTCCTTGCCAAGCTACATGAAACAGATTTCCGGACGTCCATAGAAAGATTATTGCTAATTGCCCAAAGTGAGAAGCAAAAATGTTCTGATAAAGACGTTCTTCAGTAATATCATCATGACTTTCGAAATCATGTGCGGTAGCAATACCAAACCAAATACGACGAGTAGTGGGGTCCTGAGCTAAGCCTTGGCTAAACCTGGGAAATCTTAATTCCATAATGCCTTTCAAATCCTCCTAGCCACTATCCTACTGCAATAATTCTCGCTAAGAAGAATGCCCATGTCGTGGCAATTCCACCCAGAAGGTAATGGGTTACTCCTACAGCGCGTCCTTGTATAATGCTCAAGGCTCTAGGCTGAGTAGCAGGAGCAACTTTTAATTTGTTATGAGCCCAAACGATAGATTCAATGAGTTCTTGCCAATAACCACGGCCGCTGAATAAAAACATTAAACTGAAGGCCCAGACAAAATGAGCACCTAAGAAAAAAAGACCATATGCAGATAATGAAGAACCATAAGACTGAATGACTTGCGATGCCTGTGCCCACAAGAAATCTCGAAGCCACCCATTAATCGTAATGGAACTCTGTGCAAAGTTTCCCCCTGTAATATGAGTTACCACCCCTTGATCACTTATAGTACCCCAAACATCCGACTGCATTTTCCAACTGAAATGGAAAATGACTACCGAAATTGCATTGTACATCCAGAATAAACCTAAGAAAACATGATCCCAGGCGGATACTTGACATGTTCCCCCTCGGCCAGGCCCATCGCAAGGAAAGCGAAAACCTAGATTTGCTTTATCGGGTATCAAACGGGAACTCCGAGCAAATAAAACACCTTTCAAAAGTATTAATACAGTCACATGTATGGTAAATGCATGAATGTGATGGACTAAAAAATCTGCGGTTCCTAATGGAATAGGTAACAAAGCCACTTTGCCACCTACTGCTACTAACTCGCCGCCTCCCCACGTTAAGCTAGTACTTGTTGTTGCACCAGGAGCTGTTACGCCAGGCGCAGTAGCATGGATATTTTGTACCCATTGAGCAAAGATAGGTTGTAATTGTATGGCAGTATCCGAAAACATATCTTGTGGACGGCCTAAAGCACTCATGGTATCATTATGAATGTACAAGCCAAAACTGTGAAAACCTAGAAATATACATACCCAGTTAAGGTGGGATATGATTGCATCGCGGTGTCTAAGGACGCGATCTAATAGATCGTTGTATCGAGTAGTTGGATCATAGTCTCTTACCATAAAAATTGCTGCATGTGCAGCAGCACCGACTATTAGAAATCCGCCAATCCACATGTGGTGTGTGAACAAGGAAAGTTGTGTACCATAGTCAGTAGCTAGGTATGGATAGGGAGGCATAGAATACATATGATGAGCTACAACAATGGTTGTAGAGCCTAGCATAGCTAGGTTAAGAGATAATTGAGCATGCCATGACGTTGTTAAGATTTCATAAAGACCCTTATGGCCTTGTCCTGTAAATGGGCCCTTGTGAGCCTCCAAAATATCTTTAAGTCCATGGCCAATACCCCAATTGGTCCTATACATATGACCTGCGATTAGGAAAAGAATAGCAATAGCTAAATGATGGTGCGCAATATCGGTCAGCCAGAGACCACCGGTTACTGGATCTAGTCCTCCGCGAAAAGTCAGAAATTCTGCGTATTTGGACCAATTTAAAGTGAAAAAAGGGGTTGCTCCTTCGGCAAAACTAGGATAAAGTTGAGCCAAAAGGTCCCGATTCAAGATAAATTCATGAGGAAGTGGTATCTCTTTAGGATCCACCCCAGCGTCAAGAAATTGGTTAATTGGTAAAGATACATGAATTTGGTGCCCCGCCCAAGAAAGAGACCCAAGTCCTAATAATCCCGCTAAGTGGTGATTCAACATGGATTCTACATCTTGGAACCAGGCCAATTTGGGAGCGGCTTTGTGATAATGGAACCAACCAGCAAAAAGCATTAACGCTGCAAAAATCAATGCACCAATTGCAGTACAATAGAGTTGTAATTCACTAGTTATTCCAGATGCTCGCCAAAGCTGAAAAAAACCAGAGGTTATTTGGATTCCTCGGAAACCCCCGCCTACATCACCATTCAATATTTCTTGCCCTACTATAGGCCAAACTACCTGAGCACTGGGTCCAATGTGAGTAGGATCACTTAGCCATGCTTCATAATTGGAAAAACGGGCGCCATGAAAGTACATGCCACTCAACCAAAGAAAGATAATGGAAAGTTGCCCGAAATGAGCACTAAAGACTTTTCGAGAAATCTCCTCCAAATCACCAGTATGACTATCGAAATCGTGAGCATCAGCATGTAGGTTCCAGATCCAAGTGGTAGTATCAGGGCCCTTAGCTAGTGTTCTTGAGAAATGGCCGGGTCTGGCCCATTCCTCAAAAGATGTTTTTACAGGATCCCTATCCACAACAATTTTTACTTCTGGTTCCGGCGAACGAATAATCATTAAGTCCTCCTCTTTCCGGACAAGACATACAAAGAGACCCGCCAACTGTCTTTTTAGTGAATCTTTGAAAGATATATATTTTGAAAGATAGATTTTGAAAGATAGATTTTGAAAGATAGATATTGTGATTAGTTCTTTTCTTTACTATCTACCATCCTTCTATTTTTTTTTTAGTTATTCACTGGAGCAATTATATATTGAAGTCAATCCGAGGCAAGTGTTCGGGTCTATTATGACATAAAGATTAGGTGCCTAACGGACATTGTTTATCTTGAAAAACAAATATTTCTCGACGTAAGAAAAAAATCTTTTTTATTTTTAATTTAAGAAACTAGTGTATTTTTTTTGAGGGCATAAGCTCCTATCTATATCTACTTTCCTTGAGCATAATATAGGGTTTTTTATTTGATTCTAAATTCCAAGATAACTCATTAGAATTATTAATAAGATGGTCCTAATATATTAGCAATATTTAGATTGCCCCCTCTTTTTATTCACTTTATTACTTCTATTCTAGACCCTATCCCTATGGTTTATTCTTATGAAATATCATATAAAATAGAAGGTATAAGAAATGGATATAATGAAATTCTTGATTCGATCTTACGACCTAATTTATTTGATTAATGGATCAACAACCAAACCACCCATTTTATGAAAAAGAAGGAGCATGGTCTTATTCAAATTCAAAGCGCTTCGTAATCTTCAACCAGTTCTGTGCTTCAATATAATTTCCCGGAGTAAGCGCTATAGCTTGTTTCCAATATTCAGCAGCTTGATCAAACCAAGCTTCCGCAATTTCCGAATCACCCTGTAGAATGGCCTGTTCTCCTCGGTCGGAATAGGAAGTTCCTTCCCTTAGAACCGTACTTGAGAGTTTCCTACCTCATACGGCTCAGAAATTGCTATCTGAATTTCCCCTATCTTAACTGAATTCGATTTATCAAAAATCGATCCAATTTGTTCTTGGGTTAAGCAGAAGAAATTAATTACCTAAGTTTCAAACCCTAATTTTTATCAATAATCAGTTTGATCTTTTTTCCCACCTTCAGAAGAATGAAGCATAGATAGATATAGAGCCTTCGTTCAAATTTTCTGAGAGGTAACTATCCCGGTTTCATATATGAAATCTCTATAGAATCCTTGAAAAAGACTTTTTTCCATAAGAAAGAAAAAAGAACTTACTATCTTTGGGATCTGATACTACACCGCTGCTTAATCCCTTAGTGGATCGGCTCTATTACATAAGCGGATTCCTAAATTTTGCCCCATATCATGGGATAAGTAAGCAGTTTTTTTTAGTTGTATCGACCCAGTCGCTCACTAATTGATCTTTACGGTGCTTTCTCTATCAATTTGAGAAACTTTATCCATAGAGTAGTAGTATAGGCCATACTTTCTTCGTTTTTTGATTCTCGTGAAGTGTCCTTCCTTCCTACAGCTGATAGGGAAAAATCGTTGTTTTTACGATCCCTATGTAGAAAGCCCTTTTTTTCTAGTATTTACTAGAAAATTTGATCCTCTCTTTTTTTTTTTTCTTTCTATAGTGGAGATAGTCGCACGTAATGACAGATCACGGCCATATTATTAAAAGCTTGCGGTAAGAAGGGGTTTCGTTCTAGTGCCCGGAAATAATATTCCAAAGCCTTTGTATGCTCTCCATTGCTTGTGTGTATAAGGCCTATGTTATAGAGTATATAACTTCGATCATAGGGATCGATTTCTAGTCGCGTAGCTTCATAATAATTTTGCAAAGCTTCCGCATAATTTCCTTCGGATTGAGCCAACATCCGTTACGGTCGTTCATTCTATTCAAAAAATCTCCGTTCCAAAACCGTACATGAGGTTTTCATCTCATACGGCTCCTCCCTTCTGTACATAATAGTACTAAGCGAAATAATCTATAGAATCAAAATAGAATTAGTCCCGTCTCATTATGAACCGAAAGGGGCTGGTATTTTTCCAAGAAATCTCTAGCCAACCTTCCCACAAGAGGTTTTTCTTAACACCAATGAATTCTATTAATGCTAGAGGAAAACGATAGCTCCAATAATTTCTTTGTTCTCAACGCCTCCTATTTAGAGGAATTAGCTACTTCAACGATCTTTGATGGTTATAGGGGTATCCAAAGTACAAACCTGATGGTTGTTTGTTATCCCAACCATTCTTCCCAGCCCTGATACCGATCAGGAAAGGGGTAATTTCTAACAAAGTTTTTCTCTTGTTGATTCCTATTTCTAGGTGTAGTGCTTTTCTCCCCTATGCTGCCTACGGATACTAATAGAGTAGGATTGGCCTGTAATCCATACCATACCATATCCTGTAGGTGTAACCTTTCGCTCAATACTCAAATCTACAATTGAAGTATCTGAAGCCGCATCAATCGAGGATACACGACGGAAGGAATTGTTAGTTCGCCTCACCTTCCCGAAGCGTGGGTTTGTTTGCTTTACAAATTTGGTTCTCTCTATGCCAACCCCCCTCTCTTTTTCGTAAGACTGAGGTATAGGTAGGGCTAAAAAAAAGCAAAAAAAAGAGTCAAATCGCACCATCTCTATAATAAGTAAATGCCTTTTTTTCTCCTGAGGTTGTCGGAATTATTCGCAATAAAATATTGGCTACAATTGAGGAGGTCTTATCAATGAAATTTCCATTTCCACGGGATCTAGGCATAATTCCCAACCCATTCTATATAGAATTGTTTTCATTCCTTCACAAAATAACATAAAAACAAACACATTCGATTCTTATAATTATAAATAGATTGATCCATATGCTCTACTCTAAATCCATATGCTTTAAATGGATAAGAGAGATATGGATTTTCCGCTCAGCTCAAATTGTATCCTTTTCCTTCTGCTTGGACACGAAGAGATATGAAATATTTGACTAAGACTGGATTTCATTCCACTTTCCTATTTCTGAACAACAACTTATGTTATCAACTATTTCGTGTTTTCAAAGTTATTAATTGTCTCATACCCTATTTTTGATTTCGATAGTATGGTGTAGCGTATCTTATGCAAACGGAATTCTAAGGTTTCTTTATTTTATTATGCAATAAGAAGAATTCTTCCATTTTCTTTTTCTTTAGTTGCGGGAAAACCCAAATTAAAACTTTTATTTTATAGCGAGCGCAATTTCTAGTAAAAAATCCTGTATCCTTCCACTTAGATCAAAAGGAATTTTTCCAATAGAACTATGGAACCCCCGAGTGGTTGCGGTTGTACCTGTACTGCAGGAATAAGAAAACTCGCTATTCACTCAGTTTATTTTCCATAATAAGTTATGTAGGAGAGATGGCCGAGCGGTTCAAGGCGTAGCATTGGAACTGCTATGTAGACTTTTGTTTACCGAGGGTTCGAATCCCTCTCTTTCCGTTTTTCTTAATTCATCAACGTTAAGGATCACAATGTATCAAATCAAATAACAATTTTTTCCAGCAATAATATAATATCTTATATTATCTTATTTTGATTTAATAGAAATTAGAAATTCTCTATAGCAAATTACTGTGGTATGTAAAATACACATAGAGGAAAAAAGAAAAAAGGATCCTAATCCTAGGGTTAATCAATTTTAGCTAGTTGATGGGAAAATACAAATTAATGGTAATGGTCTTAGGGCGATTTAGTTCGGGGAAAGGGGAAGGGGAAGAAAATTCTATGAACCTTTCCTTTTTTCGTTAAGTTCAAGTCTGACGAGAGTAATATTCTACAACTAACAACTCATTTATTTTGAGACCGACCCACTTCCTATCTAGGATTTTATTTACTAGTCCTTTATATTCCAACGTGTCAATCGCCAAATGCTTTGGCAATTTCCCCGGGTCCGATGAAGCAATATAATTTTGAACCAGACCTTTTGATCTTTGGTTATCTTTCGTAGTAATAATATCTCGGGGTTTGCAACGAAAACTTGGTATATTGACTATACGACCATTAACTAAAATATGTCTATGGTTGACTAATTGGCGGGCCCCAGGAATGGTTGAAGCCATACCCAATCGAAAAAGGATATTATCCAAACGCATTTCAAGTAATTGTAGTAAAACCTGGCCTGTTGACCTTTTTGCTTTTCCAGCGATATGTACATATCTAAGTAATTGTCGTTCTGTCAGACCATAATGAAAACGCAATTTCTGTTTTTCTTGAAGACGAATACGATATTGCTCCTTTTTCCCAGAATTGAATTTTTTTTTAAGATTACTTCCGGATTTAGGTGTTTTTCTAGTGAGTCCTGGTAAAGCTCCCAGACGGCGTATTTTTTTTAAACGAGGTCCTCGATAACGGGACATGAAGACTCCTTTTTTTATTTTATTGAAATTTCATTTTACACAATTAATTTCATTGTATTTACATTACAGAATACATCGAAATTAAAACTGAATTAAACTACAGGATAAACAGAGTAAAATCAACTAAAGTACCCCAAAAAATGGAATTTCATCAAAATCTTTTTTTTTTGTATATATATTATTTATTTTATTGTTTTGTATCTAGCAAAATTGTAAGGTAAAAAACATAAAAGATCCTGGATTCTCCATTTAATTCGGAAAAAAAGAGATTCTTGTTCGTAGAACATCGATAGAGAAAAAAAAGCCGACTATCGGATTTGAACCGATGACCCTCGCATTACAAATGCGATGCTCTAACCTCTGAGCTAAGTGGGCTTACATAACGGAAATAGTGTAACAAATAGAAATAGGTATAGTATAGGAAATCCGTAAAATCTCAGATATTAGTTATTAATCTTAGCTATTAACTAGTTCTAAATTTGAAGTTATACTTATAAAAATAAAAAAATACTAAAACTTCTTAAAGATAAAGTTAGCTTGATATGCTTAACTATAGGATATTAAAAAATAAAATTATAGAATTTATTGGTATTTTCATTCGATCATTATAGACTTTATTATTTGTTAATAATTTGAGGATTAATATTTCACTAAGGGGAACATAGAGTCAGAGTAAATAAAATTGCTAATTCTGATTAGAAAAAAAGAATAAATATCAAGCGTTATAGTATAATTTTGAATACTATAAAAAAGTAAGACGGGAGGTGGGGGAGATAAAAACTTTTGGATATATTGATTCGGATTGAATTGCAAATACATCAAGGATAGAATCAATTCAATTCTGAATTGCAATAAGCAAGCGAGGTCTCTCAAATAGAGTCGAACTGAACTGCTAGACTACGTTGAGTGATGAACTCAATGATTCAAAAAAAAAACTAAGAGATGGATGAAATTACACAAGGAATCCTGGTCTCAAAGAAGAGGGAAATGGGGATATGGCGAAATCGGTAGACGCTACGGACTTGATTGTATTGAGCCTTGGTATGGAAACCTGCTAAGTGGTAACTTCCAAATTCAGAGAAACCCTGGAATTAAAAAAGGGCAATCCTGAGCCAAATCCGTGTTTTGAGAAAACAAGGGGTTCTCGAACTAGAATACAAAGGAAAAGGATAGGTGCAGAGACTCAATGGAAGCTGTTCTAACGAATCGAGTTAATTACGTTGTGTTGTTAGTGGAATTCCTTCTAGTTCTAAATTAGAGAAAGAGGGGTTTTATACCTTATACATTTAATAAACACGTATAGATACTGACATAGCAAACGATTAATCACAGAACTCATATTATATTCTAATTATAATATAGGTTCTTTATCTTTTTTAAAAATGAAATTAGAAATGATAATGATTATGAAATAAAAAACTCATATCATAATTTTTTTTTTTCATTATTGTGAATCCACTCCAATCGAATATTGAATAATCAAATTCTTCAATTAAAATTCAAAGTTTTCGAGATCTTTAAAAAAGTGGATTAATCGGACGAGGACAAAGAGAGAGTCCCATTCTACATGTCAATACTGACAACAATGAAATTTCTAGTAAAAGGAAAATCCGTCGACTTTATAAGTTGTGAGGGTTCAAGTCCCTCTATCCCCAAATCCTCTTTTATTCCCTAACTATACTATATTATTATTATTTATCCTCTTTTTTTTTTTCTTTTTATCAATGCACTTTTTTTTCTTTTTATCAATGCAATGGGTTTAAGATTCATTAGCTTTCTCATTCTACTCTTTCACAAAGGAATGCGAAGAGAACTCAATGGATCTTATCCTATTCATTGAATAGATTTCTTTTTTATTAGAGTATCGGCAAGAAATCTTGGTTATTCACTCTATTTTTAAGTTTTATTTAAGTAAACCATGCACAATGCATAGGACTACCCCCCCCATTTTCAAATTTAAAATTTGAAATACTTTAATTAATTTTTAGTCCTTTTAATTGACATAGATACAAATACTCTACTAGGATGATGCACAAGAAAAGGTCAGGATAGCTCAGTTGGTAGAGCAGAGGACTGAAAATCCTCGTGTCACCAGTTCAAATCTGGTTCCTGGCAGAGAAAAAAAAAAAAAAGATCCACCGAATAGGTATTGATCCAAATACCTCGAGATGGATTGTGATACATATTCATTAATAATATTTATTCATCTAAGTGGATAAATCTATAATATAAATATAGAGGCACTTCTTTTTCTTTTTAAAGAAGTTTTAAAATATATCTTTTCTTTATGATAAAGAAGGGGGTGAGATTCCCCTTTATTTTTTTGCGTTTCTTAATTTTGTATTCCGCTATTCCGACGAATATTTTTTTAGTCTTGCTTATCTTTATCTTATCTTATTTTCCTAGTTGTGCTAAGTAATGTGCGCGGTACAAAGTTCCTGGTAGAGAACTTCTTTGAGTCATCCTATTTTTCTGTTCATATGAAGGAAATTAATATGCGATTTTCAAAATAGGGGAATCCAAATGAAACCCTTTTTTTGCTCAGTCTATCTGGAATGCTTTTGTATAATTAGGAATTAATTATAAATAGGTATTCCGTTTCATCTAGGAAAAGAACCTAAAAATATTCCTTGACTTGAATAAAATCTGGAGTTGTGTTGTATAAGTGAGCATGAATTTCTTATCATTCAATGAGCATCTTGTATTTCATAAAAATTGGGGGTTATATAATCCTTACGTAAGGGCCAGCCTATCCAACTTTCAGGCATTAGGATACGTTTAAGGCGCGGATGATTATCATAAGAGATTCCCACCATATCATAAGATTCGCGTTCTTGAAAATCGGCACTTCTCCAAATCCAGAAGACAGACGGAATTCTAGGATTATCCTTTTGGGCAAAGACTTTTATGCAGACTTCTTCTGGATTATCTATACCATATTGTATTCTCGTAAGATGATACACGCTAGCTAAAGATCCACCGGGTGCTACATCATAAGCACATTGGGAGCGTAAATAATTGTAACCATATACATATAAAATGACAGCAATGGAATCCCAATCCCCTGCTTTTATTTGTAAAGTCTCTATTCCTCGGTGATCAAAGCCCAAAGATCTATGAACCACCTCATGTTTGACTAGCCAATTAGATAACCAACCCTGCTGCATTGTCTTCATCTCTCCCTCTTTGTATAAATATTTCACATTTCGGATGCAAGTTTGAAAGATTGCCCTGCTTTTTATTTTTCTACACAAAAGAGCCCCTCTCCTAATTCACTAATTTGTAGGAAGGTACTGAACTTTTGGATTTGAAAAAAGTTTCAGAAGATATATCTAATGTAGATGGTGATTGATAGAGCAATTCTTGCTCATAAGTTCCTGTATGAGTACTGCGCCTAACATAAAGCTTGTGACTGGTAGTAAAACATCTATTTTTATTTTGAGATAGAGTTTGATCCTCAACTATTTCTCGCGATATCTTCTTACGAAGTTTTGTTAGGGCATCTATAACTGCCTCCGGTTTAGGTGGGCAGCCCGGCAAGTAGACATCCACAGGAATTAACTTATCAACTCCCCGAACAGTACTATAGGAATCCGTACTGAACATTCCCCCTGTAATAGTACAGGCTCCCATAGCAATGACGTATTTTGGTTCAGGCATTTGCTCGTATAATCTCACTAAAGAGGGAGCCATTTTCATTGTTACCGTACCGGCTGTTAAAATTAGGTCTGCTTGCCTAGGACTTGATCTTGGTACCAATCCATAACGATCAAAGTCGAATCGTGAGCCTATTAATGAAGCAAATTCAATGAAACAACAACTGGTACCGTATAGAAGGGGCCATAAACTGGAGAGTCTTGACCAATTCGAAAGATCATTTGGTGTAGTTGAAATAACAGAATTGGAACTTGTTTGGTCAAGTAAGGGAAACTCAATCAAATTCATAACTGTCTCAATAGAATCTTTTCCTTCTTTTTTTTTGTCTAAATATTCAGTTAAGACCATTCCAAGGCTCCTTTTCGCCATGCATAAACTAAACCAACAACTAAGATAAGCACGAAAATCAAAGCTTCGATAAAAACGGATACACCCAATACGTCGAAACTCATTGCCCAAGGGTATAGAAAGACGGTTTCCACATCAAAAACAACAAAAACGAGCGCAAACATATAATAGCGTATTCGGAATTGTACCCAAGCCCCTCCCATGGGTTCTATACCCGATTCATAACTAGAAAGCTTCTCTGGTCCTTCACTAACCGGGGCTAAAAGTCCTGAAATCGAAAATGCCAAAATAGGAATAAGGCTTGCTATTATTAGAAATGTCCAAAAAATATCATATTCGTGAAGCAGAAACATAATGTACTCCCATTAATGTGGAATAGGCGGAACTTAAATTAGTCAATTCAATTCAGCATTGTCAATTTATCCAGAACTTCTCTCTTTTCCTCGGTGAAACAAGAATCTTTTTTGTTCAAACAAAAGCGCTTAGTTTAAGTTTAGCCTTTGTTTCCTCTGTGCTGCATCTTCTTTAAAGATTCATCCAATGGAATCCCAACTCCCTTTCTTTTGGATTTCCATTCTATTTAGATATGGTGTATGTAGATCTAATTCTTATATAAAGAAAACTTTCTCGTTTCACTTTGTCTCGCTTTCTCTAGAATCTCTAGAAAAAAGAATAGCTCTATCCTTTATTTAATATTTAATAATAAAATAATAAGAGACTATTAAATAAAAATGAGAATACTACTAAATTAGAACCTAATTAAGATAGTAGGACTAATCTATGCAGTATAATTAATGAGAAGTAATACTATAAAATAAAAATAAAGAACTCTATTTCAGAACTATGAGACAGAATATTCTGTTTTCTTATTTACTCTTTACTTTATTTTTTCTATTTAAAGTTGATCAATTTACATAATGTATCTATAAACAAAGTAATAAATATACTTAAAACAAAGTAGGAATTCGCAAAATGGATAAAATCATTGCAGTTATTATAGGGAAGTCTAGAGATATCCTATTTGAAGGAGGACGGGATTCAAATCAGGGAAAGGATCCTTTCTTCTATTGATTTGATAGAAATTCGTTTTTCTTTTCCTGTCTGTATGATTTTGATTTTCGATGAATGAGCCTTTGGTAATGCTTTTATCTCTATTCTATGTCGCAGGCGCCTATCCAGTCTATAAACAAATACTAATGAGAAAATGAAAACTATACTAAACTAAAGAAAACATAGGATAGAGATCCTAAAATCTAAAAAAGGGCATATTAGGGCTATACGGATTCGAACCGTAGACCTTCTCGGTAAAACAGATCAAACGGATTATTATCGAAATGATTTGAACTGTTTCAAAGACCCAACATGCATTTTTTTGCATTGGGCTCTTTCATAAACTGATTTAAAGATCAGTTAGTCCACCATAGTTTTTCTTTACGGAAAGATAATGAGATGGCTCCCTGTGCTCTGATTGATTTTTTGTATTATGATCTATCTAGGAGCAATACCAAAGTGTTTCAAAGGAGGATTACCTTGACTTAGGTCTGCCTCCGGTCTAAATTAAATCAACCTAAGTGAAATGGAGTCTCTATCGTTCCACTGCAAGAGTTAACTATGAGACTTCATACACCTTAAAGTTCATAGAACGAAAAGAAGTTTTTTGGAGGCCCTTATCCTCATTACGCCTAGCATTTAGTGGGCTGGATATTTACCTTATCAACTAGCAAATCCATAAGGGTTCTATTTGATTAGGCACCTGAATTGGCACCTGAATCGGACTGAACCGACTGTTTGTCAGGCTACTGTTCTCCTATTCTCTCGAATCTATGAAGTAAGACATTGATTTTGCAATAAGATCGATTATGTTCATTGCATAATAAGCTCCTTTGAAAAGCATTGGCGCACGTGTAAACGAGTTGCTCTACCGAACTGAGCTATAGCCCTTATCAGAGATATCTTAACATATAGATAATTTCTTGTCAAGATGAATATTTTCTAATGCCAGAGGATACCCCTTTGATCTGTATCTGTTTAGTATTTAGTTTAGTATTTAGTATATAACAGACCAATAACAGAGCGGTATTGCTTAGAAAAGGGATTCAATATATAATCGATCGAAGTAATGGGTCTTCCTTTGTGGTGATAAATTGCCTACTTAACTCAGTGGTTAGAGTATTGCTTTCATACGGCGGGAGTCATTGGTTCAAATCCAATAGTAGGTAAGTAGGTAGAAAAATTACTAGATAGCATTGGACTTACTTCGCTTCGCTATCTAATAACTTTTTCTACCCCTCTTCCCTTTTTCTTTGTATCAACTATAAACCACTGGATTGTCTTCAATTGGATGGGGGAATCCAATTGACAGCCTCGATTCGTATCCTAGCTCGTCTGAGAGCGAGCTTCGCTTCAACCAAATCTTTCGTACCCTCAGCTTTACTCAAGTTAGCTTCGGCTATTTCAAGTGCCTTTTGAGCTTCTTCCGGATCAATATCACTACCCAGTTCCGCATCATTTCCTAAAATGATGATCTCATTATTAACTATTCTCGCAAAACCGCTCCACAGAATCGCTGTTAACCATTGGTCGTTGAGGAGGCGTATTCTCAAAGGACCCATATCTACTGCTGTGTTAATGGGGGCGTGGTTTGGTAATACGCCAATTTGGCCACTATTAGTGGATAAAATGATTTCTTTCACTTCACAATCCCAAATAATTCGCTTAGGAGTCAGTACATAAAGATTTAATTTCATTTCTTCGATTTGTTCTCCTCTTCTAAGGTTATAGCTTTCGTGCTAGCTTCATCGATGTTACCCACCAAATAAAAAGCCTGTTCAGGTAGGCCGTCTAATTCTCCGGAAAGGATTAGTTGAAATCCCCTAATAGTTTCCGCAAGAGCAACATACTTTCCTGGAGAACCAGTAAAAACTTCTGCCACAAAGAACGGTTGTGATAAGAAACGCTCAATTTTTCTTGCTCTTGCTACAGTTAAACGATCCTCTTCCGATAATTCATCCAAGCCAAGAATTGCGATAATGTCCTGAAGTTCTTTGTAACGTTGTAAAGTTTCCTTAACTCTTTGCGCAGTTTCATAATGTTCGTTGCCAACGATCCGAGGCTGTAACATAGTCGAGGTTGAATCTAAAGGATCTACTGCTGGATAAATACCCTTGGAAGCTAATCCTCTGGAAAGTACGGTAGTAGCATCCAAATGTGCAAATGTTGTGGCAGGGGCAGGGTCGGTCAAATCGTCTGCAGGTACATAAACTGCTTGAATCGAAGTTATAGATCCCTTTTTAGTAGAAGCAATTCTTTCTTGCAAAGAACCCATTTCTGTACTAAGAGTAGGTTGATAACCCACTGCGGAGGGCATTCTCCCTAATAAAGCGGATACCTCTGATCCTGCTTGAACAAAACGAAAGATATTATCGATAAATAAAAGCACGTCTTGCTTATTAACATCTCGGAAATATTCCGCCATAGTTAGGGCAGTTAAACCAACTCTCATACGAGCTCCCGGTGGTTCATTCATTTGGCCATAGACTAGAGCTACCTTTGATTCCTCAATATTTTTTTCATTAATTACTCCGGATTCCTTCATTTCCATATAAAGATCATTTCCTTCACGAGTCCGTTCCCCTACTCCACCGAATACGGATACGCCCCCATGAGCTTTAGCAATGTTATTGATTAATTCCATGATCAGTACTGTTTTACCTACTCCAGCCCCCCCAAATAGTCCTATTTTTCCTCCACGTCGATAAGGAGCTAAAAGATCGACGACCTTAATACCTGTTTCAAAGATGGATAATTTCGTATCTAACTCGATAAAGGCAGGCGCAGATCTATGAATAGGGAACGTTGCACTACTATCTACAGGACCCAAATTGTCAACAGGCTCCCCAAGAACGTTGAAAATTCGTCCGAGAGTAGCTCCACCGACCGGAACACTGAGAGGAGCTCCCGTGTCAATCACTTCCATTCCTCTCATCAACCCGTCCGTAGCACTCATAGCTACAGCTCTAACTCGATTATTTCCTAATAATTGTTGTACCTCACAAGTCACATTAATTTGCTTATCGGCAGTGTCTCTACTCTGGACTACCAAAGCGTTATAAATATAAGGTAACTTGCCTGGGGGAAAAGTGACATCCAGCACGGGTCCAATAATTTGATCGATACGACCTGTACTTTTTTCTTCAATTGTGGAAACCCCGGGAGGAGAAGTAGTAGGATTGGTTCTCATAATTATCACATAATTAAAAAAAAGGAATTTGTCGAAATTTTTCTTTTTTTATTGTTGAATAATGCCAAATCAAATGCAAAAAAAATCCAAAAGTAAAAAGGAAATGAATTAGTTAATTCAATAAGAGAGAAAAGGGGACCAGGACTTGATTTCGTTGCCCAAGCGAATCCCATTCAATCGTTTACTCATGGAATGAGTCCATTGGAAAGTTCAATCAATCTTTTTTTTCATATACATTTTGCCTTTTGTGGAGGATCTGTGCCTACTCTACTTTCCTATCTAGGACTTCGATATACAAAATATATACTACTGTGAAGCATAGATTGCTGTCAACAAAGAATTTTATTAGTATTTAGTTAGGTATTTGCATTCAAAATAAGAAAAGAGAACTATTAAGAACTTGTAAAATAAGGATTAGGAATTAATTTGGGTTGCGCTATATCTATCAAAGAGTATACAATAATTATGGATTTGGTAAATCAAATCCATGGTTTAATAACGAACCGTGTTAACTTACCATAACAACAACTCAATTCCTATCGAATTCCTATATTGGAATTCCTATAGGATAGAACATACACAGGGTGTACGCATTATATATGAATGAAACATATTCATTAACCTAAGCATGCCCTCAATTTTCTTTAATGAGTTGATATTATATTAATTGAATATCCTTTTTGTTTTACGAGATTTTTGCTAAAGTTTCATTTACGCCTAATTAACATCGAGTAGACCCTGTTATTGTGAGAATTCTTAATTCAAGAGTTATAGGGAGGGACTTATGTCACCACAAACAGAAACTAAAGCAGGTGTTGGATTTCAAGCTGGTGTTAAAGATTATAAATTGACTTACTACACCCCAGAGTATGAAACTAAGGATACTGATATCTTGGCAGCATTCCGAGTAAGTCCTCAGCCTGGGGTTCCGCCCGAAGAAGCAGGGGCTGCAGTAGCTGCCGAATCTTCTACTGGTACATGGACAACTGTTTGGACTGATGGGACTTACCAGTCTTGATCGTTACAAAGGACGATGCTATCACATCGAGCCTGTTGCTGGGGAAGACAACCAATGGATCTGTTATGTAGCTTATCCATTAGACCTATTTGAAGAGGGTTCCGTTACTAACATGTTTACTTCCATTGTAGGTAACGTATTTGGTTTCAAAGCCCTACGTGCTCTACGTTTGGAGGATCTACGAATTCCCCCTACTTATTCAAAAACTTTCCAAGGCCCGCCTCATGGTATCCAAGTTGAAAGAGATAAGTTGAACAAGTACGGTCGTCCTTTATTGGGATGTACTATTAAACCAAAATTGGGATTATCCGCAAAAAATTATGGTAGAGCGTGTTATGAGTGTCTACGTGGTGGACTTGATTTTACCAAAGATGATGAAAACGTAAACTCACAACCATTTATGCGCTGGAGAGACCGTTTTGTCTTTTGTGCCGAAGCTATTTATAAATCACAGGCCGAAACCGGTGAAATCAAGGGGCATTACTTGAATGCGACTGCGGGTACATGTGAAGAAATGATTAAGAGAGCTGTATTTGCAAGAGAATTAGGGGTTCCTATTGTAATGCATGACTACTTAACTGGGGGATTCACCGCAAATACTACTTTGGCTCATTATTGCCGCGACAATGGCCTACTTCTTCACATTCACCGTGCAATGCATGCAGTTATTGATAGACAGAAAAATCATGGTATGCATTTCCGTGTATTAGCTAAAGCATTGCGTATGTCTGGGGGAGATCATATCCACTCCGGTACAGTAGTAGGTAAGTTAGAAGGGGAACGCGAAATGACTTTAGGTTTTGTTGATTTATTGCGCGATGATTTTATTGAAAAAGATCGTGCTCGCGGTATCTTTTTCACTCAGGACTGGGTATCCATGCCAGGTGTTATACCGGTAGCTTCAGGTGGTATTCATGTTTGGCATATGCCAGCTCTGACCGAAATCTTTGGGGACGATTCTGTATTACAATTTGGTGGAGGAACTTTAGGACATCCTTGGGGAAATGCACCTGGTGCAGCAGCTAATCGAGTGGCTTTAGAAGCCTGTGTACAAGCTCGTAACGAAGGGCGCGATCTTGCTCGCGAAGGTAATGAAATTATCCGAGCAGCTTGCAAATGGAGTCCTGAACTAGCCGCAGCTTGTGAAGTATGGAAGGCGATCAAATTCGAGTTCGAGCCGGTAGATACTATTGATTAACTAGATAAAACTAAAGATAAAGAAGGTATAAATAAAAAAGAAACGAAATAAAAAGAGAAAAAAATCAGTTATGAAATGCAGTAATTCTTCTTTATTCTTCTAATTGATTGCAATTAAACTCGGCTCAATCTTTTTTAGAAAAAAAAGATTGAGCCGAATAAAAATAGATCATGATATGATCATGAGACTTGACAAATTGAGATTCGTCTATTCTATATATCTAGAATATATATATTAAGGTATAATACAATAAAGAAATACAAATAAAATAATAAAATAATAAAATATAGTATTATCATATGATAATGATAATGGAATCAAATACGCAGTATTTACAGAAAAAAGTCTTCGTTTATTGGGAAAGAATCAATATACTTTTAATGTCGAATCGGGATTCACTAAGACAGAAATAAAGCATTGGGTCGAACTCTTCTTTGGTGTTAAGGTGGTAGCTGTGAATAGCCATCGACTACCTGGAAAAGGTAGAAGAATAGGACCTATTCTGGGCCATACAATGCATTACAGACGTATGATCATTACCCTTCAACCGGGTTATTCTATTCCACTTCTAGATAGAGAAAAAAACTAAAGGAGAATGAATGAAAAAAGACATAGTTTGGAAGTTAGACCTTTTTATAGGACTCTCTTTCAATTTCAAAAAAGAGGACGTTTGAAACTTTTAACAGGCGTAATCGTGAGTCAACAAGTGACTCGAACTGTGTGTAAAAAAAGAAGCATTTTTTTTTTTTCAAAATGCTAGAACTAGATAAGGAAGTTTTCTATAACCTTGAGAAAAAGGATAAAAAGGTAGTTTTTTTTTAGTTTATGACTCCGATCAAGAGCGAGAAATCCTTGATTTGGGATTGGACATAGAACCTGGACCCATCGTAGAGACGTTTAGTTCAAAAGAAAGGATCGTATCCTGATGGTAAGAATTATACTTTCGTGGAAATACAGCGCTATAGACTTCAATGCGGTAGAGTAGACGTTTTGTTTCTAATTTTTCTGGACCAAACCTCCGCTCCGACCCAACGATACAATGAATTTTTTCTGTTCATATTCATAAATAAAAAAGATTCGGAATCGCAATGCTACTATATGCGTCCAGAGGAGTATTTGGAATAATATTCTTCTATAATCCATTATTGCGGGGGGTCTTACTAACAGGGCTTCGCTGCACGGGACAGGTCTTCGTCGAAAAGCTAACTCCACCCGGCATTTTCATACCCTTTCTTTGGGTGGTATATCGCCTTTTAAAGTCTAAGAGGGTAGTAGGGGATCTATAGTAGGTAAGATAATTTGCCCTTTGATTTTGATTGAATATACTATTTTTCCGCCTTTACCACGCATTATTGTATGCGCTTCTAGAGAAGTATGTATGCAGGAAGTAAATTCTAACCGCTTTCTTTTGAATCCAATTTCAAATTAGATTAGAAAGATAGAAAGGCCATGAGGATGGGAAAATCAAAATAAAATCTTTTTAATTAGTTCTCCTTTTTTGGAATTTTCTTATTATCCTTTCATTTTTTTTACAGAATATTTTTCAAACTAAAAATAAAAAATACAATACAATAGTCAATATTCCTTATAATAGATATACTTAATTATATCATAAGAATCTTAAGATATTTTTCGACTAGATAGAAATAGTAAATTTGAATTGAGACACCTATTCCATGACGGATTTAAACTTACCTTCTATTTTCGTGCCTTTAGTAGGCTTAGTATTTCCGGCAATTGCAATGACTTCTTTATTTCTTTATGTGCAAAAAAATAAGATTGTCTAGTATTTTTTAGTGTAAGTAATATAATATGGTAGGGTATGTGGCTTTTTCTACACACACTTTCTACACACAAATGAAAAACGGTTATGGATGCGGATATAGGCTACGAGCATAAATGCATGAATATGCAGAGCCAGGTATAGCGAGTTTTATTTTATTTATTTTAATTGAATCAACGAATATTTTTTGAATAGAAAGTCAATGTATCTAACCTATTATTTCACAGGAGTACTAGTTGCTGAAGGCGATTTCAGAATCAAAAAAAGTAAAGTCAAAATTATTTAGCTTATTCTCTCAATTTCAATCGACCGCTGCTGGATTTAGTATATCTAATATGAATTGGCGATCAGAACACATATGGGTAGAACTTCTAAAAGGTTCTCGAAAAAGGGGTAATTTTTTCTGGGCCTGTATTCTTTTTCTAGGTTCACTAGGATTCTTATCGGTTGGGATTTCCAGTTATCTTGGTAAGAATATTATATCTATACTTCCATCTCAAGAAATTCTTTTTTTTCCGCAGGGGGTCGTGATGTCTTTCTACGGAATCGCAGGCCTATTCATTAGCTCCTACTTGTGGTGTACTATTTTGTGGAATGTAGGTAGTGGTTATGACCGATTCGATAGAAAAGAGGGAATAGTGTGCATTTTTCGTTGGGGATTCCCTGGAATAAAACGTCGCGTCTTCCTTCGATTCCTTATGCGGGATATCCAATCAATTAGAATTCAGGTTAAAGAGGGTCTTTATCCTCGTCGTATTCTTTATATGGAAATCCGGGGCCAGGGGATCATTCCCTTGACTCGTACTGATGATAAATTTTTTACTCCACGAGAAATTGAACAAAAAGCTGCCGAATTGGCCTATTTCTTGCGCGTACCAATTGAAGTATTTTGAGGTATCTTTTTTGAACTGAGTTGAATGAAGAAAAGAAGAATTGGAAGAAGAAAAGTTTTCTCAACACAGGGAGGAAGTCCCTTCTAAATTGGATTTGTTATTGTAAGGGGATTTTTAAGTATTTATCTAAAGGAAGGAACAAACGAGGATAAGAGAAATTTGCTTTTAATTTTTTTTTATCCAAGTTAGATATATCGCATACTATTCTTCCTTTTTCATCCGAAAGGGCTTTTTTTTTTATTCTATTTCACTATTTCATTCCATCTAGATCTAAGAAAGAACCCAATGCACTGAAATTCCACTAATAACTAATATACAAAAAAGAAGAATAGATACAGGGTATCAAACCTATAGAGTTTTTGCTTCAAAGAAATAGAAATATCATGAAATAGAAATATCATCATATAGAGTCAGGGAATGGAATAGAGTCAGCGAATGAAGCATATTCATTAACAACTCCATTTACAGATCAAAAATGAAAAAAAAGAAAGCATTGCCTTCTTTACTATATCTTGTATTTATCGTACTTTTGCCTTGGGGGGTCTCTTCCTCATTTAACAAATGTCTGGAACTTTGGATTAAGAATTGGTGGAATACCAGGCAATCCGAAACTCTCTTAACTGATATTCAAGAGAAAAGGATTCTAGAAAGATTCATAGAATTAGAAGAACTTTCTCTCTTGGACGAGATGATAAAAGGGAAACTAAAGACACATGTACAAAAACCTCCTACAGGAATACACAAGGAAATAATACAATGGGTCAAAATAAATAATGAGGATCATCTCCATACCATTTTGCATTTCTCGACAAATATAATCTGTTTGGCTATTCTAAGTGGTTCTTTTTTTCTGGGTAAAGAGGAACTTGTCATTTTGAATTCTTGGGTTCAGGAATTCTTCTATAATTTAAATGACTCAATAAAAGCTTTTTTTATTCTTTTAGTTACTGATTTTTTTGTTGGATTTCACTCCACCCGTGGTTGGGAACTAGTAATTCGTTGGGTCTACAACGATTTTGGATGGGCTCCTAACGAGCTTATTTTCACTATTTTTGTTTGTAGTTTTCCAGTAATTCTAGATACATGTTTGAAATTTTGGGTCTTTTTTTGTTTAAATCGTCTATCTCCTTCGCTTGTAGTCATTTATCATTCAATTAGTGAAGCATAAATTCATTTGATCTCCCGATATTAATATTAATCAAATTAGCAAGCATCTTTTTTTAGAAAGAAAGCCCTTTTCCATTTTAGCAAAATTCTTTCTATTTATACCTACTTTAAGGTATTCATCATTGCAGTACAACTGTTGCAGTAGAATGACAACAGATTCGTGTATAGGGAACTAGATTAGCTTAGCTACCTATCTAATTTATTGTAGAAATTCTGGGATCTGCGATTGGACATGGAAAATAGAAATACTTTTTCTTGGGTAAAGGAACAGATAACTCGATCGATTTCTGTATCGATCATGATATACGTAATAACTCGGACATCTATTTCAAATGCATATCCCATTTTTGCGCAGCAGGGTTATGAAAACCCACGAGAAGCAACTGGACGAATTGTATGTGCCAATTGCCATTTAGCTAGCAAGCCCGTCGATATTGAAGTTCCCCAAGCTGTGCTTCCCGATACTGTATTTGAAGCAGTTCTTCGAATTCCTTATGATATGCAATTGAAACAAGTTCTTGCTAATGGAAAAAAGGGAGGGTTGAATGTAGGTGCTGTTCTTATTTTGCCCGAGGGATTCGAATTAGCGCCGCCCGATCGTATTTCCCCTGAGTTAAAAGAAAAGATAGGAAATCTTGCTTTTCAGAGTTATCGTCCCGATAAAAAAAACATTCTTGTGATAGGCCCTGTTCCCGGTAAGAAATATAGTGAAATTGTCTTTCCCATTCTTTCCCCTGATCCTGCTACGAAGAAAGATGCTCATTTCTTAAAATATCCCATATATGTAGGGGGAAACCGAGGAAGAGGACAGATCTATCCTGATGGTAGCAAGAGTAACAATACAGTCTATAATGCTACGTCAACAGGTATAGTAAGAAAAATACTACGTAAAGAAAAGGGGGGGTATGAAATATCCATAGTTGATGCATCAGATGGACGCCAAGTGATTGATATTATACCTCCCGGACCAGAACTTCTTGTTTCAGAGGGGGAATCCATCAAGCTTGATCAACCATTAACAAGCAATCCTAATGTGGGAGGTTTTGGTCAGGGGGACGCAGAAATCGTGCTTCAGGATCCATTACGTGTCCAAGGCCTTTTGTTCTTCTTCGCATCCGTTATTTTGGCACAAGTTTTTTTGGTTCTCAAAAAGAAACAGTTTGAAAAGGTTCAATTGTACGAAATGAATTTCTAGGTCCCGGGATTTCTTACCATCAAGTTGGTAAAAAGCCTCGATTTATTGGCAATTGCTAGAATTATCTATGATCTATTTTGGAAATCCTTTTTTTGTTTAGACTGCTTTTTGTTTATGAGATGTCTGGAATTCCTTATTTATATCCCATGCAAAAGAAGAGAATCCAAGGCAAAGGCGAGAACAATCAAATTAAAATTTCTTCTTTTTCGGAGGGATTGCAGGTCTTCTTAATCGTCTATTCGGCACAAGAAAAAGCCTTTTTCTTGTGCCGATTCTTCTTGTATCAAAATAAGAATCCTTTTTCTTCCTAATTCGTCAAAGATTACTATTTCTTCTTTATTCGGGTCTGTCTCTTGGACCTCTTTTTCTTTTGCTTAGGTTTAGCCGAGGTAGTGGACAAACAGAGGGGAAGAAAATATGGCGGGGGAAAATTTCTTGTGATTGTGAGCAAATTGCTTGGCTTGTTTAATTAAGTTCAACTTCAAATTTACAGAAATTTTGCAAAAAAAAAGTAAACTCTTCCATTGAAGGTTTTTTTATTTTTAGGCTAGTTGAATAGTTTTGATTAAGGTTTTATTAGTTTATTACTCGAAACTAAATCAAGGATTTTCAGGATACTTCCTTCGTGGAATAAGATATTGGATCCTCGAGTGATCTCTTTTTCTTGTTGCTTCATAAGAGTGAATCGAATAGATTCAATTCGCGTTATAAGAGTAAAATAAAAATTCCGCGGGTCCTTTCCGCTCTAATCAGATAAAGGGGGGTAAGGACCCGCTAAGCTCCTACTTTTTCATGTTTACAATCTGGTCCCTCCGATTACTATAGAGATGAACCCAATCCAGAATATGAACCATAAAAGAAAACACCTACTAAACCAATCACAGCAATACCAGCTACAGTACCTATCAGCCAAAGAGGAATTCTTCCAGTAGTATCGGCCATTTCCCCTACTTTCCTCCACATTTTATCAATTGGTCATGCTAGAGACAAAAACAGTCATGGGTAGTTATAAGGATGGTATCCTTCCAAATGGGATAAGAGAATTCTTATTAGTCTCTTTCTTTCTCTCAATTGAAGAAGTAATTGGAAAATAAAACAGCAAGTACAAAAATGAGTAATAAACCCCAGTATAGACTGGTACGATTCAATTCAACATTTTGTTCATTCGGGTTTGATTGTGTCATAGTTCTATAGTTGGAATTTGTTTTATCGTTGGATGAACTGCATTGCTGATATTGATCCCAAGAAAAAAACAGTAGGTACAGCTAGTCCGTGAATAGCCAGCCATCGCACTGTAAAAATAGGATAGGTTCGATCTATGGTCATTGAGGGCCTCCTAAAAGGATCTACTAAATTCATCGAGTTGTTCTAAAGAATCAAAACGGTCGGTTATTAACGGAATTCCTTGTCGGCTTTCCGTGAAATACTCGTTTGGCCTAGGACTTCCAAACACGTCATAAGCTAAACCCGTACTGACAAATAACCAACCCGCAATGAATAGGGAAGGTATAGTAATGCTATGAATAACCCAGTATCGAATACTGGTAATAATATCAGCAAAAGAACGTTCTCCCGTGCTTCCAGACATGCTGAACTCCCAAAATTTTTGTACATTCAAAAAAGGAATTGATTCCGTAAAAGATGGGATCGACCAGTAAATAGAAAATTACTGATATTTCATCCTTGTGAGATTGTCAATTTTGTACCAAAGGTGTATTTTGAGTATACCGAATTAGTATAGCTATCCTTCCTATGGCACAGCAATCTGGTTTTGCCTGGTTCCGAAACATAATTACTTTTTTATTTTTTTTTTGTCTATAGGTAAGCTATATGTTATTCAAGGCATCAATAGAAAACCCCATTTTTGTAGGTTCTACTTACTTTTCATTGGCTTCGGAATAATAGAGTAATTCGGAATAGCAGCCAAAATCTTGGGAAAATCTAAGTTAATGATCAATAGGTTTGGATAAATAATTTAGGAAGGATATTCTCATACTGACACAATACAAGGACAAGTATATGTGAAATCTATCCTTTCATAATTCGTAATTCATCCTTGTATTGTTTGTTGGATTAGGTCTAACTTTCTTGACCAAACT